>NC_136070.1:528800420-529025420 GCF_964261635.1 Lissotriton helveticus
TATTTGTTACAAGCTCACACGAGTGCTTGGTGCTAGAGTGGTTGTGTATAAAGGGGTATAGTGCTGCGTGCATGTGAGTGGGGTTATTAGTGCACGCTTGAGTGTGCGTGTGTGAGTGATGAGTGTGCCTGTATAGGCGGTGCGGGTGTGAGCGGTGGGTGTGCGCGGGCGCGCGTGGGTGTATCATGTTGCTCGGAAAGTTGCCTACAGCCGAAGCAGCTGCTTCACTCTTTGAACCAACGGTGACACTTTTACGCAATTACTCGAAAAATTAAACCCGAGCGTTTTTTAATGAACAGAGACTCCTGCTGGCGCACGTGCGAGTCACGCACAATGCTGCGTGGAGATCGACCTGCGGGGCTAAAGCACGTGATCTCCGCGCAGCCAGTCCGTCTATTTCGAAGCAGGGTTACCCTCTCCCACTCACATGCCACCTTCGCCAATAGGGGCGGGGGGGGGTCCCAACCTCATGCTAGTGAGCGGTGAGTGAGGAGAGGGTTGTTAACCCATACGAGAAAAGTATATTTGATATAGTGGGAAATGTGCACATTAGCGAAATAACACACTGGGCGAGACAGCTCGGTGGGTTGAGTGCTCACCGCTAAGGTATCTCCAGTTGGTTACCACGTGCACTTCTTTCAGGCACTTGCAATTCTGTGCGAAACCCCAGGTCCCAGGTTCGAGACTCAGCTTTTCAACCTTCCTCGTGTATGGGGCGAGAGGCTGTGGGTACACGTGTGTGGTGGTGAGTGCGTGTAAACTTCGATTCTTGGTCCCCAGAGGGAGCTGGTCACACAGACACAGCGGAGAGGGCGGGGTGTTGTGAGGATGCTCGGTGTGCACTCCTCGGTGCCTCTTTGGGCCCAGCTCGTGTCTATTCACACACTGCATTTGTAACCGAACAAGTGGCGTGCTCGGGTTCCACGTGTGTGGCAGCGAAGCTAGGTGTGTGTGTGTGGGGGGGGGGGGTAGTGGGGAGGGGGTACCTGTGAGTACTGAGGCCGAACACGGGGGCCGAGCAGGTGCAGCACCGCGGTGGGGGCGGCCCTGGGTGCAATGCCCCCCCTCCCCCCCCTACGCCCAGGCCCCGTCCACAGACTGCACATGTGCACAAAGGGAGCCATGCTTGTTGGGGAAGCAGCACTCTGTGGCCTGAAAGGAAGGGACGGGGCCCCGGTCCGCCCCCCGTGCCCGGCCCTTTATGGAAGGCGGGAACCGCCGGGGACATGGGGCCGGGGGTGTTTCAATGACAGCCCCGGCCGGGCCGGGATTGAGCCGTCAGCCGGGGAGGAAAACAAACAGGTCGACACAAGCGGGCCTGTGCCTCCCGCCAGGGGGTCCGTGCACGTGCTGCGGGGCACGGGGCCCAGGCTCGCGGCATGACTGGCAGGACTGGGTCACATGACCCTGATCCAGTATTACATATAAATTGGGATGAAATGCAGGTAGGACGGAGCCCAACCGGGTTATCACTTGTGAATTGCAAACAGTGGTATCCATTTTAAGATTTGGCATTGCATTTATTATTGTTTTTGCGGCATGTCTCTTTCTGCCCCATCTGCACACGCAGTGCCCTCTATGCTTGCACACTGCTCTCTGCACCCTCTGCTTGTACACTGCCCTGACTGCTTGCACACTGTCATGGCTGCTTCTAGACTGCCCTCTCTGCTTGCACAATGCCCTCTCTGCTTGCACACTGCCCTTTCTGCTTGCACACTGCCCTCTCTGCTTATACACGGCACTCTCTGCTTATACACTGCACTCTCTGCTTGCACACTACCCTCTCTGCTTATACACTGCACTCTCTGCTTGCACACTGCCCTCTCTGCTTGTACATTGCACTCTCTGCTTGCACACTGCCTTCTCTGCTTGCACACTGCCCTCTCTGCTTGCACACTGCCTTCACTGCTTCCACACTGCCCTCTCTGCTTGCACACTGCTCTCTCTGCTTGCACACTGCCTTCTCTGCTTGCAAACTGCCTTCTCTGCTTGCACACAGCCTTCTCTGCTTGCACACTGCCTTCTCTCCTTGCACACTGCCTTCTCTGCTTGCACACTGGCCTCTCTGCTTGCACACTGCTCTCTCTGCTTGCACACTGCATTCACTGCTTTCATACTGCCTTCACTGCTTGCACACTGCCCTCTCTGCTTGCACACTGCTCTCTCTGCTTGCACACTGCCTTCTCTGCTTGCACACTGCCTTCTCTGCTTGCACACTGCTCTCTCTGCTTGCACACTGCCCTCTCTGCTTGCACACTGCCTTCTCTGCTTGCACACTGCCTTCTCTGCTTGCACACTGCCTTCACTGCTTGCACACTGCCTTCTCTGCTTGCACACTGCCTTCTCTGCTTGCACACTGCCTTCTCTGCTTGCACACTGCCCTCTCTGCTTGCACGCTGCCTTGTCTGCTTGCACACTGCCCTCTCTGCTTGCACACTGCCTTCACTGCTTGCACACTGCCTTCTCTGCTTGCACACTGCCTTCTCTGCTTGCACACTGCCTTCTCTGCTTGCACACTGCCCTCTTTGCTTGCACACTGTCTTCTCTGCTTGCACACTGCCTTCTCTGCTTGCACACTGCACTCACAGTATCTTCTCTGCTGAATTCAGTTGAGGAGGTGGGAAGATCTTCTTGAGGGAAGGCCGCCCAGACAAAGGTAAAACAAACTGGACTCACTTGGTGCACACGATGTGCCAGAATTTTGCCATAGATGCTCTCGTTTACTATGGGTTCCCGTACGTTACAAATCACCCCCCCAGCCCCCCCCCCCCCGCCCCCCATCCGTCATGTGACCACCCTGTGACGCAGCAGCAGCTGAACTGCAAAGAGGAGACTGTAGAAAGACAGCCTCCCCGCCCGGGCCTCTGTGCCCTGATAGAGCCCGGAGGCTGGGGCGCTTATATGAGCCAGTCACGGTAAATATTGCTGGAGCTCGAGCCCGACGTGCAGTGCTGGGGGGTCTTCTTTGTGGTGGGATGCCTGAGAGAGTGGGGGCATTATAGGGGTGCTGCCAGGTCTTTTAGCTGACGGGAGAGGCGGGAGCAGGCGCTGGAGTGTGACTGCGGCACCTGCTGGGCGAAGGGTGTGGCGGGTAGACTGCAAGGAGTGTGACACATGGGGTGGAAGGGAGGGGTCCCAGAGACCACCACCCCCTACGCCCCCTACGCCCCTCACTCTACACTCATGATGTGCAGAGCAGACTATACATCTGGACGTGGCCGCTGATGGCTGCTTTAAACTTTTGTGCAAACTTTTCTGCCACCCTGACGGATGCCCAGTAGTTCCTCAAGTGGTCGCAGTAGGGGGGAGTCCACTGTTCTGGGGAGCCCTGATCCCCTGTTCATAATATTTATGACTGATCTGGGGGAGTTCAGCCCTCCAGTTAATAATACTTATCACTGTTCTGGGAGCCCATTCCCAGTCAATACAATGTATCACTGCGCTAGATAGTTCTTGCGCAGTTTCCTTCTCACGTTATACTTTATTGATGGCAGGCAGTGGACACCCTTGTCTACGCTAGTTTATTGACACCAGTGAACTGGTGCTGGTTCGTGCAGTGTGTATAATTCCAATGACACGTCACGCCCCTTCACTGCGCTTCATAGTGCCTTCACCCGTTGTATCAGGACCGCAGTGACCTGCGCTGGCACGCGCAGCTTCCTTGATAAGATTAATGACCGTTTCGGTATTTCCCAAATCAGACCAGCAGACCAATCACCCACCTCCATGTCAAACCCCGAAGTAAACTCCAGCCTCGGACACCGCGCGGCAACGATCCTTCAAGCGCCTGGAGAGAACTCTCCCTGGGGTGTGCGCTATAGAAGCAAACATTCGTTTTACACGTCAAGGCAGAGGGAATTACTGAAAGCCATACAATTACAGATAAAATAATAGCCGCACGCTATTCGTTCCTTATTTCATGGTCAGAATAACACCTTTTTGGGGATATATGCGGCGTTCTCCAGGGTCCTTACTCCACCCACCGACAGGGGAAGATTTACGGTTTAAATCAATCAATCAATCAATCAATCCGGGTTGGTAAAGTGCACCTACTCACCCGCAAGGGTCTCAAGGCGCTAGGAATAGAAGCACATATTGAAAATATTCTGTTACCTTAAATAAGTTGTATAGCATCTGTAGTGGTGGTGTACTTGTTCTCTAGTGAATAGATAGATTGATAGAGATAGATAGATAGATAGATAGATAGATAGATAGATAGATAGATAGGTAGGTAGGTAGGTAGGTAGGTAGGTAGATAGATAGATAGATAGATAGATAGATAGATAGATAGATAGATAGATAGATAGATAGATAGATAGATAGATAGATAGATAGATAGTCATTTTCACTGTAGACTACTTCCTCTGAGACCCTCATTTGGCGGTTCGCGAGCACGACCCTCGCTCCCTCAGCAGGACACCGGATCTCACCTCAAGACCAGCCCATCTGTAGACGAAACATAAATACACCGTGCACTGCTACACACAACTTACCCCCAAAAGAACACATATACGCTTAATATAACCCATTATTTATATATCTGATTCTACAATATTTAATGTGAAGGTAGGTGAAAGCGACGATCGTCGATACAATAATGCGCAAAAGAAAGTGAAAGAAATAACAGCCTGGAATCTGGCACAAACAAAATCGAAAGTTATACCAATCGGATATTTCCAATTGCGTTATTTAAGCAGACGAGATTAAGAGCCAATGTGTGGGTGTTGTTAAGTTTCAAGTGCACATAAGTGCACTCACGCACGCTTCATACACATAATTTTGCAATCATTAAATACTCGTTTGAAAAACGAATATTGCATTAATTTGATGCTGCTTGAAAAAATGTACAGTTGCCATAAAATGGTACCTACCTCGCTGTGAGGTGTAGAGGCAACAGTCCAGCTGCCCTAGCTCCCAGCTCACGTTTAATCACAGCGCGTCCCAGCCTCGCGGGCGCAGCCTGTGCTAGCAGTTTAATTTCCAGTGAACATGTCTCATCATGAATTTTTAATTGGTCATATCCACGCCGCGCTCACATCTCTCGGCAGACTCAAGAAAGTGACTGCGGAGCAAGTGTGCCTTAAAATGATAAACAATCGTGCAACACAAATGCACGCCGATCAGACCCGTCATCTGCTCCGATAAAACGTGCATGCCACTTCTATCATAAAATACCTCAAGCAACATTAAACTAATTCGAATTCAGGTGGTTATCCATGCACTCTCGTTCCTTTTCTCTACAATACCTGGGCAAAAAAAAAGATTAAAAAAAAAAATATATATATATATATATATATATATATTTTTTTTTTTATGAAATATAAGAGGATTTGAGAAGTCACTCAAAATGTGCCCTAATTTTTCTTTCTTCAGCACTAATCATAATTTCTATGGCAAAATGAACCCCCTCATTTTGTTCCTTTGCAAATTAAATGTTTTAAGTGTTAACACTTTATTCCAATCAAGATGACTTCAGGTGTGCCATACTTTTGTCATAAGTAAGACTGTTAGCGCTCTAGTTGTTCTTTAGAACACTCTGGGACATTCTGTCACTGGGCTATAGTTGGGCTACATCTGGCTGATATTTGGGCTACATTTGTTTTTTTTGTGTCTCTTGTGACCATCTTTGGGCTACATTGGGCTACATTGGGCTACATTTGGGCTCTAACATATATATAGCCCAATGTAGCCCAATATATATTTTTCAAAGTTAATTTTCGAAAAAACCACTGGAGCATATATCTTGAGACATAGCAAAGGCACATCGGGCTACCAGTCCCTACAATTTTGCCAAGGTTTGTGGAAATCCATTCAGCCGTTCGAGCTAAAAGTGAGTCCAACCGCCCTATGGAAAACTCAATGTTAAAAACACGTTTTGGGACCCCCCTTTTTTCTCGGCCCCCGCTTGACGAAACCCCCCAAACTTTCAGGGGACGCTCAGAAACAAACTGTGCCATTTTCCTGAAAATTTCAGCCAATTCCGTCCATCAACGCCAAAGTTATTCAACATAGAATTTTCAGAAATCCCTATTCAAAAAAATCCTAACTATATATACCTACTGGCGAACGCCAGTAGGTAATATATATATATATATATATATATATATATATATATATATATATATATATATATATATATTTTTTTTTTTTTTTTTTTTCATGGTACATAGGTGTGAAGTTAAGAGTAATAAATATATTCTTCCCTATATGTATATGTTATCCTCGATACATTGTCCATGGTGTTAAGGTGCCATAACATTCTTGTACTCAAAATTTCAAAGTACAATTGTGGTAGAACAGCCTTTAGGACTTCTCTAAATTATATGGTAGTTTGGGAAACAAAACATAACATAGTGGAATTCAAAATGCATCAAATATAGTTGCAAGATTTCCTTATGAAACGCAAATCTAGGGGTATGATATATGGGTTACCTTTCAAAGCGATAGGAAAGAAATATGTTAAGCTACCTTCAAAAGCCTGCAGGCCTGGGTCATATAGAGTTCTGGCGAGAAGACACCTACCAATATTTACCATTTTATCAGTGTAAAGATATTTAATTTTCTTGTTTCTAACTCAATGATAAAGCAGTTGTTGTGGCGGAAAGAATTATTTGGAATAAAAGGCAATTACACAGCATATGCTGCAGTTTTATCAATTCAGCAATTCTTAGATTCCCAGTTAGCCCTGAAGCTGTGCTGAGCCAGCAAAGCAGGTTTTGCCCTGCATTGGCTGGGTGCCAGGCATCCTCTGCCACGCTGCCAGCTGTGCTCGAAATAGAATTACCTGCCTCATGTGGATTGCCCTGGCAAGGAGTAAAGACACTCAAACACTCTAACATTTGTTTCAGGATCCCAAAACATATCAAATTACATAAGGTTGTAAATAAATGACATTTATGGGCAAGTCCCCAGGTATGTCAGTCTAAATATTGACTGATAAAAATACAAAGCCCTAGCCACAAAAGTAAATTTGGTCGTATATGTACATCTACAGCAAAGTTCACAAATGTACCGTGTACGTCTGCCAGGCATTCACAAAGCCCAGGGTTTTCACAGCTGTTCCCCAACCATTGCAGGGGGCTTATTTACAAGCCCCTTGCGCTGCTTGTCCTTCACTTTTAATATGGGAAAAAATGAGGTACAGGCGGCGCAAGGGACTTGTAAATAGGCCCCCTGTTGTCCTATGGATGGGAGCTAGATCATTTTACAAGTACTGTGCCCAGTTAAGGAGCACTCCATATTAGCACAAAGCATGCTGAACCGAGCTTTATGTACAGTTCTAGTCACTACGACTGTTGGTTAAACACATGAGGATTTGAGCCACGAGCCCCGCCGTTTAGCTTAAATCACCCAGGGCATATTATCAAGAAAGGGCGATATATTATCGCCGCTTTTATCGGCAGGATGCGCGATAATGGGCTTGATAATATGCCCTTGTGAATTCCCATATAGGTTCTGGTGTTTACCTGGGCTTCTATGGGAATTCACAAGGGCCTATTATCAAGCCCATTATCGTCGCTTTAGCGGCAGTTTCTTGCCGATAAAAGTGGAAATAATGTATCGCACTTTCTTGATAATATGGCCCCAGTATCCTCTATGCTCCTGAGTCAAAAAGAGGTTATGCTAATCCGACGCAGGGCTGATTTGACCCGGTGTTTGCCGGTGAGGTCCATTCGGGGCAGTTGAGGACAACCAGCACTTATGTTTTTTAGTTATCAGACATTTCCAGAGCAAGAGAGGGGAAAACACACAAACGGCAAAGAAGGAAGAGAAGACGAAAACCCCACAAACAAGGCAGAAAACAGGAGCCTGCACCGTGAGATAAAGGGGCAGGGAGTGTCTGGCAGTGGATTTAAGAGGCATTAAGTGGATGCCGGAGTACGCAACCTTGGTATTAGTCACGGGGACATTTAATAGCACCGGCCACTGTCTTTTGAGCAGTTCTTTGGGCACCTGCACTCATTATGTTACAAATTAAGCACTGGAATCCTGAGGATCTGCGAGAACTAGGGAGAACAGATCATATCCTGACAGTGTCGTTGTCCCCAGCATCTCTGCATTTGTGTCCATTCGTTGTGTAATTTGGCCTGTGTACGAGTCCTGTGCTTCTTTGTTCTGCCCTGGGACGGTACTGTGCTGACTGCCCTTGTTGGACTTTTTGATGACTTGCCCACTTTCGGGCAGACCTAAGTCGGAGAAGCCTTTATCACTATCTACTAAGCACTTGCAAAATCAGAAGAAACGTGTCATGTAAAAAATCTTTTGTGAAGGTTAAAAATGCTCTAAATAGCACAATACCTGAATTTCACTACTCATTTGTGAGGGCTTGAAACGTCTAGGAGTGGTTGGTGCGTTGACCCTAATGGCTGTTTCTAGACCTAAAATGCACCTACACTTTTTTTTCTTTCCTTATCTTCCACTATTTGCACACCTATGAGTAAGTCCATACTATTAATTAATAGAGTTTGAAGAATAAACAGTCACCACAGTGTCTCAGTTTTGATGATACCCTAACAGATGTTTCCATATTTGTCTACTGCAGCCCTCTAGCAAGGATATATTTTAGAAGCCCTACTACTCATGACATATTACAAAAAAGCACAAGGGTTGCTCAGTGTGCCACGTGCGGAACCACGGACATTTAAGGTATTTACGAAAATCATTTAATTAATTTCATACATAATTAAGAAGGCCCAACGATTAAACATAGTACATATAATAATGACATTTATTCTTCAGATAAGTGTGCTCTAAAAAGTGATCACACGGTGGTCAATTAAAAAGATGACTATTCGGACGTGGGTTGGACGACGCGCGTATGGCAGCTTAACTACACTGTTCCCGGCACTGCAGTCAGCACTGTCAGCCTAATACATTCTGCAGCCTCACCCATGCAAAAGCAACGGTAGATCCATGCAGCAGAACACTGTAGGCACCCATGAAGCATAGTCTACAGCTAAATTATTGACACTTTCTGGCACTTTTTATCCTCAATGGCTGGTCTTCAAGTGCTGAGGAAGTTAATATCTGGAAAAATGGCCGCTGTCCCTGACTAGACCAGTGCAAATGTGGGGACGACCTGGGACATACCACCCAAGTAAGCCTTTTTGTACATCCCCTTCGATCCTCAAGCGATTGTCTGATGCCCCACTTCCAGCGACCTGTGAGTATTTGGTCCAGGGTCTTGAATGCTTCACTTTTTCATCGGAGGTTCTCCCCAGCTCTGCCTGACCATAAGATGGCAGTCGACCATGAGGCATAGTGAAAAAAATACAGAAAACGTGACTCCTTTCTCACAGTTGAATCACACAGTGCTAAAGGACAAGACGGCCCTCTGAAGGACTGGACTTTTTAACAGTACCAGCGGTGCCAGGGAACAACACCTATAACCTTCATGGGATACCTGTTTCGGCGCACAAACTACAGAGACACGGGACACTTCCTTCGGCGTCAAAGATTCAAGGTTTATTTACTGCAGGGAACACAGAAGTCACAACAAGTACAACACGTGCAACTTGGGGAGACTGCTTCAAATTGGTTCTGTGGATCGCTCCTTTTATACAAAATTAACTCATAGGACAACATGGTACACAAAAGTTTACAACCTGGTTCCCATAATTATCCCCCAGAGGGGTCGCTTTGGTCACTTTGGTACACATAAGGTCCGGAACATAAGTGCGGAAACATTTGGCGGTTCCCAACTGTAAAAACCCATCTTCCCAACATTAGTGAATTCTAATCGGCAGTAAAACAGATCGAAATAGGGACAAGGACAGGTGCAGAGGAAGATGGAGACAGTGGGGGATTGAAAAGAGTGTGAAAGGGGAGGTATCGGGAAACACGAGATACAGGCATCAAAGGGACGTGCCTAATGAGATGCACGGCTGAGACAATAAACCGGACGGCAAGATGAGCCTCGAGCGGGGCCATCTGCCTTACAGTATCATCCCCCTCATCGTAAAAGATATTTACAAAGTACATGTGTCTTCCACAAATATCCTGAGAGTCCCAGGGTGACGAAGCGGACAGTGTCCGTTCGCTGGCTACTTGAGGGCAAGAGACAAAATGGATGCCGTATCTAAGATGGAACCCGTGGGTACAGATGAAAAAAACCCGCATATCAAACGAACGGTTTAAGTTAGCACAGCGAAACTGCGCACACTTACTAAACTCGTCATTTGCGGTTCTTAGATACCAGACTCGACCATATTCGTGCGAGTCGAAAACATCACTTAAAATTGTCACGGAACCTCAGACGCTCCTTTTGCCCTCATGTAGGCAAGCACTAGTCGGAATCATATTCGATATTCATCAGACCCTCGAGATGTTGCTGTAGCATAGCTCTGTCCAACCGAGACCCTTTGGTAACAGGTGGCTGTCTCATACACGTTGTAGCACAGAGGCCACATAAGGCAGGACCGCACTGCACGCAAAGGCAACACGTGAACAGGAACGCTACAACGACTCCAATGATCGTCAGAATTTTCCAACCCCAAGTCGACATCAGGCCCCAAAACCATCCAAGTAGCGTCCAATCCCCTACATCCACGTGTATGGATTCGGAGATCTTATGCAACTTCGAGATGGCTTGATAGACAGTCGGAGCGTTATCAGGAATGAAAATACAGCAGCTCGAATGGATCACCTTACATACCCCACCTCGATCTGCTAAGATCACATCTAAAACCATACGGTTTTGTAACGTCATAAGTCTATCCGCCTGAAGTTCTGTGGTGATATTACCAAGGGCACTGGCAGTAATATTAGCTGTCGATTCTACCACTCGAGTCAACTGTCTCAGGTTCCTACTATTAACCATAGGTCCCCAAAATGGGAGGAAACCCTTGAAAAAGTCTCCTGCCTCTTGACCGGCAGTATCCTCTTTGCTAATTACGCCTCTCACAACTCTAGTTTTGTGATAATCTGCATCTACAGTAAATGTCGGAGGCAACAAGTTTGCGATAAAACATGAGCCCATGAAGTCAGAGGGCAACCATGCATACGCACGATCATGACAAATAAAGTATGTACTCTTGGTAGCCAAAAATACAGGGGACGAGACCATTGGCAAAATATAATTTTCAGTGCAAGCACTCTCTCCAAGTCGGGATTTCGATCTACGGCCGCGACCTATTAAACAAAAGTTGCCAGTGTGGGGTACGACCCATATCGGAGGCGAGCTTTTAAGCTGTTTTTCACCAGTGAACACACTATATTCGCCTCTACTTAGGACCCTATAGGCTTGTACCTCTTCTTCAGGGATAAGCGAGGGATCATAGATATCGCTATCTAAATCCTCTATTGCTATAGACAAAGATTTTTGGTACGAGGTAGGACCAGAGTAGGGGGAACGTGGTTCTCGAATGGGGTGGAAACCCAGTGCGCTTTGAAACATTGTTTGAAATGCTCGAGCAGACCCTTGGGAGCTATACGGTAACACCAGATATGGAATTCCCTTATCCGTAGTATGCGGCATCAACCCACACACCCAACAATTAGTAGTGTTAACCACTAACTGATGCCTATGAAGGAGCTGAATAAAGGAATTGTTGCGGAATTCTGCACGTCTAGCCTGCTCGTGTTCAGGTAAGATGTGAAAAGAATGAGGAGAAACAGTGGAGGTGAGTTTAAGGTCAGGGGTAAGAGTAGGTATAGTAGAAGGCAAGAAGTAAGACATTGTGTAATACACTCCACCCGCCAATAACGCAGAAACAGTCACAAACAGTACGAATATTTGGAACACAAAACATTTGGTACGACTGAGTTGCTGCAGCTTGAATCTTTGTGCTTGAGCTCTTTCCAAGTCCATCAGCTTCGAAAATGCCATTCCCTATGACCGTCCGCAACGTTTCTTGACGCACTTCGTTCTGTGTAGCAATAGTCAATTCCTAGGAGTTCCCAGGAATCGACGGTCTTTAACCTAGCGTCAAGACCTACTAACCAGGAGGAAGTACACGCGCGGCCCTACGGTCTTTATTTCACAAATATATATATATGAAAACAATGTCTCTCAGCTGTGGAAACAAAAATGTAAGGAACAAAGCTCAATGAATATGTACAAAATAATTACAATAGAATGAGTGTTCAAACTGATCATGGAAAACGGGATAATGCATTTGTCAAGGGACAGAACGGGGTTTTTTATTAGTCTTTAGTGCTGGATCTCAAAAAATATCGGGTTTTCCCAGGACGTGTCTGTTCGTTAAACAAAAGATCCGTTGAAGGGACAACGCCCTGTTGATCAGCTGAATGTTCTGGTCTTGAGTCTTCTGATGACAAGTGTTCAATAATGCCTTTTTGCTGCACTGAGGATTCTCCGACAGGTTGTGCGTCGCTGAAAGGTACAAACGCCGACAATCTTTCGGTTTCAGTTGATGCAATGCCTTTCCTCACCCACGAGTCTGCTGGCAACGGAATGGGGACTTTCTTGGTATGGGTGGCATGCACCCAATTTTTCCGCCCCTCAAGACGAACTGCAGTTCTCGTGGCAAGGAGGACCTGATAGGGTCCAGTGAACCTGGGATCCAAATTGTTCTTGCGCGAAAAATTCCGCGTTACCACCCAATCTCCGGGCTGGAGCTGGTGGCCTGGACCCTCCGTCTGCGTCGGCAATGCTTCGTGAACCTGTTGGTGAATTAACCTCAGTTTAGCAGTCAAGTCATAAAGATAATCGATCAACATTGGATACTCAAGTTCACAAAAGGCACCTCTGTCAGCCCTGAGTTTACCCTGTCCGGGATGGTCGTTTACCGTCCACCCGGCAGTGATGTGGCGTTCAGAAATGCTTTCCCCGATATTGTTGGCCCTCTGGTCGCAGACTGTGCCAACTTCTCTATCATGGGTGATTTAAACCTGCATTTCGACACCCTCTCTGGCTTGACAGTGCGTTCCATCTCCTCTGACCTAGAGGCCTTTCAACTCCCTCAGATGGTTTCCCAGCCTACCCATTCGGGGGGGCATATTCTGGATCCCTTGTTCACCAATCTGCCGGGGATTCAAATTACCTCTGTTTCTCCGGTGGAATGGACAGACCACTTCTTGGTGTCCATTCTATGCCCTGTCTCTGCCACTCCTTCCATCTCTTCGGCTAGACGGGTTCAGAAGAGGGCTTGGAAAAAGCTTAGGTTAGAAGACTTCCATCGTCTTCTACTAGAGGAGCCGCTCGGCCCTTTGACGGATGTAGAAAAGGGGTATGACCTCTTCTGTTCTTGGATTACCAGGGCCTTGGACTCTCTGATACCTATTGTATCAACTAAAATCAACTCCAGAGAGTCGAGTCCCTGGTACGATGGCGCTCTTCGGGCCCTAAAGGGTGCCTGCAGACGGGCTGAGAGGGCTTGGAGGAAGACCTATGGGGCTGATCTAAAAGCTGCATACTCCAGGTCCGTTAAGCTCTACCATCGAGCCATCTGCCGAGCTCGTGCGGCTTTTTATGCCACTGAATTCCGGAACAGTTCTAATCCGTCGAAAGCCATCTTTAAGGCCGTAAAAGATCTTACGACGAAGCGGACTACCTCTACGACCGTAAGCTCCCTTTCCCACTGTGAATCCCTTGCATCCTACTTCTTGGGGAAGGTGCAAGCTATTTATCGGACATTCCCTAGTATAGGGTACAGTGAGGAAAGTACTAATGGGGCTCACCATCAGACTACTCTGCTTGTCTTCCCCCCCCTCACCTTGGACGGTTTTGACAAACTTGCGTTGCAAGTTAAATCTGGATCTCCATCCGATCCAGTAAGGCCTGCTCTCTTTCGTGATCAGGCTTTTATGGGGCGTCCTGCTGTATGCTCCCTTGTCAACCTGTCCTTGGAAACGGGAGTTGTTCCAGCCAAGTGGAAACAAGCCGTGGTGTCCCCAATTATTAAAAAGCCCACCCTGGACCCATCTAAGCCTGAAAGTTACCGCCCCATTTCGTTGCTACCCTGGCCAGCCAAGATTACTGAGGCCCATGTCAATCTGGCCCTGTCTGAGCATTTGGTACGGACCAATGCCCTCGATCCCACACAAAACGGATTCCGTGCTGGGCACAGTACGGAAACTGCGTTACTTGTGATGGTGGAACATCTCCGGGCAAGGCTGGATGCTGGTCAAACGGCGGCGCTTATTTTGTTAGACCTTAGCGCCGCCTTTGACACGGTGGACCACAGCATCCTCCTGCATCGGCTCGAGGAGACTGGCATTGGCGGTCAGGTGCTGCAATGGTTCCACTCCTTTTTAGATGACCGCTCCTTCTGTGTTGCCATCCCTCCCTTCAAGTCCAATTACCAACCGCTGGCCATGGGGGTTCCGCAAGGGTCCTCGCTGAGCCCCACGTTGTTCAACCTTTACGTGAGACCGCTGGCTGATGTCGCTAGGCAGTGGGGCCTAACTTTGGTCTCATATGCCGACGACACACAGCTGGCGGTTACTCTCAGCGGGGACGCGGAAATTGAGGCCCCCAGGTTTCAGTCTGGACTGAAGGCGGTGGCTAGTTGGCTGACAGGCAACTGCCTTCAGCTTAATGCCACAAAGACGGAGGTGATGGTCATCGGTAAGGGAGTGGAGCTGTGGGGCGACCAATGGTGGCCCTCAGAGTTGGGACCTACTCCGATCCCGGTATCGGAGGTGAAAAATCTGGGGGTATGGCTGGATGCTGGCCTCTCCTTCGTAGGGCACACAAAAAAAACTGCGGCCTGTTGTTTTGGACTCCTAAGGGGCTTGAGACCTGTTCTCAAGTTCTTTGATGCCCCAACCAGGCAACTGGTGATCCAGGCTACTATCATCTCTCGCCTGGATTATGCCAGTTCTCTCCTGGCTGGGGCTAACCAGGCCGAACTAACCCGTTTGCAACGGGTTCAGAATGCTGCGGCGAGAGCGATTGTTGGCCTGCCCGGATTCAGTTCGGTGGCAGGTGTCCTTCGCTCTCTACATTGGCTTCCGGTTAGGAAGCGCATTCTCTTTAAGATTTTGTGTCTTGCCTTTAAGATCCTGAGAGGTATTGGCCCGGAAATCCTGTCGAGCTGTCTTTCCTTTTATGTTCCCACCCGTAGCCTCCGTTCCCAGGGTTTGGCCCTTGCGGTGGTCCCCAGATTCAGGCTCAGTCGCATGGGAGGCCGCTCGTTTAGGGTCACGGCCGCGTCAGCATGGAATTCCCTGCCTGTTGAAATCCGTCTGATGGAGGACCTTTTGACCTTCCGGAGGGCTATAAAAACTTTCTTGTTTTAGCTGTGTTGCTTTTATTTCCTGTTGTGTTATGTTCTACCTTGTCTCTGCGCCGGGACGCTCCTTGGCTGGAGTATCTGTGCGCACAATAAATCACCCTAACATAACATAACCCCCCAAACATTGGCAGGACGACCGAACACTATTTCATAGGGACTGAGCCCTACTCGGGAGTGTACAGTTGCCCTTGTTGACAGTAATGCTAAGGGTAAAGCGTCAGGCCACGAAAGACCTGTCGTAGCCTGAATCTTTGCTAGTTTTAGTTTAAGGGTGCCATTGTACCCTTCAACCAAACCGGCTGACTGAGGATGATTGGCACTATGAAATTTCTGTACAATCCCTAACCCGCGACACACACTCTTCATCACGCTCCCAACAAACTCACTTCCGTTGTCTGACCATACAACCCGAGGCATTCCGTAGCGGGAAAAATACTCTTTGAGTAAAATTTTTGCCGTGGATAAAGCCGTATTATCCTTAAGGGGGTAGGCCTCAATCCACCTAGAAAATGCACACACCACAACCAGCACATACTTCAAATTATTACATCTCTCCATGTGGATAAAGTCCAACTGGATAACTTCGAAAGGGTATGCAGGAGGGGCAAAATGGCCAGGTGGAGTGGGAGTGCCCTTACCAGGATTGTGCATCAAACACACCATACAATTCTTAACCAAGCGTTCAGCACATTTCGTAATACCATCATTCTTCCACACAGGAAACAGCAATTTACAGATACCTTTCGCGCTAATATGTGCTAACCCATGTGTCATAGTCACAATAGCCAGCACATACGCATCAGGCAACATCCATCTTTTCTGTTCCGATAAGTCAGTCCAACAACCATTCGCATCCAACTTTCCCGTACTTTCTTTCCACTTCGCCTTTTCAGTCTCGGTGGCCTCATTCTGAATTGCTTTCACACTCTCAATAGTGTTCTCACACATACTTGATTCTGCAGGCCACCTAACCGAACTCGTCACATACATTCGAGTGCTAAGGTTCCGGGCAGTCTCCTTAGCAGTCTCATCCGCAAACGCATTACCACGACCAACATCATCCGTCACCTTACGATGCGCACTACATTTAACAATTGCCACTTGCTTAGGCAACGTAAGTGCATCCAAAAGATCATTTACAAGCTGGCCATGTTGAATCTTCGTACCATGTGACGTAAGGAATCCTCTCTCTCTCCACAATCGTCCAAAACTATGTGCCACACCAAACGCATACTGGCTATCTGTAAACACATTCACCCGTTTATCTTTAGACAACACACACGCTCTCGTCAAAGCAATTAACTCAGCAGCCTGAGCCGAATTCTGACTTAACCTTGCGCTTTCCACAATCGTTCTCAATGTAACTACAGCATACGCAGTCGTCACATCACCGTTCGGCAACTTGAAACAAGAACCATCCACATACAAAGTACCATCGGGATCTGTCAATGGAGTATCTTTTAGGTCAATGCGACCCTTGGTTTCCTCTTCAGTTTTGAGATAGCAGTCATGTACTGCTTCATCACTTGATTCTGTGTCGATCGGCAGCAATGTTGCTGGATTCAACACATTACACCGTTTTATCCGTATATGACTGGCCAGCAACGTCAACTCATATCCAGACAATCTTGCGCTCGTCAGATGTTGAGTTTTCGTTCGGTTCAATAGAGTGTCGACTGCATGCGGAACCATTACCGTGAGCATATTATCCATGACTAGACCTGCGGACTGTCGAATGGACGCCGCAGCTGCCGCTGTTGCCCTTAAGCAACTTGGCAAAGCTCTTGCTACTGGGTCTAAAGTCGAAGAAAAGTAGGCACATGGGCGTTGCTTACCACCAAAAGATTGTGTCAAAACACTCAACGCGCAACCATCCCTCTCGTGAACGTATAGTGTAAACGGCTTACTGTAGTCAGGGGTACCTAACACAGGAGCCGAACACAACGCATCACGCAATTCCGAAAAACTTTTCTGACATTCTTCAGACCAAGGTACTGGGGATGAAACATCTTTGCACGTAAGGGCTATCAATGGTTTCGCTAACAATGAAAAATTTGGAATCCATTGTCTGCAGTAGGACGTAATACCTAAGAAGGCGCGAACATCTCTCTGGGTTTTTGGCACAGTCATTCGGGAAATCGCTGCAATTCTCTCTGGGGTCAACCTTCTCCCTTCTTTTGACAATAAGTGACCTAGATAGGTAACTTCTTGACAACAATACTGTAGCTTTGAAGGCGATACCTTGTGGTGCAAGTCATGTAGATAGTGCAATAATGATACTGTAGCCGTTTTGCAAATAGCTTCTGTATCAGCTGCCACTAAAAGATCATCCACGTATTGAATCAAAGCTGCACCCGTTGGTAATACAAAGGCATCAAGCTGACCTTTAAGTGCTTGGCTGTAGATTGACGGACTCTCACAGTAGCCCTGTGGAGCGCGTTTTAGCCTAAAACTGCGACCTCCTAATGAAAATCCAAATAGGTCTCTGCTTTCCTCTGCAATTGAGATGCTAAAGAAAGCATTCTTTAGATCGATCACTGTGAACCAGGAGGCAGATGCCGGAATCATTGTTAATAAAGCTGTAATGTCAGGTACCACAGGAAATTGTGGAACTACTATTTTATTTACCTCTCTCAAATCTATTACAAAACGATATACAGGAGGTTTAGTTGGGTCAGTTCGTTTCAAAATTGGCAATACAGGGCTATTACATACATTTCCACGAGTTTCTTCAACAACACCCTTTCCAATGAGATCATGAATGATTGCTAACAGCGCTCGTTCGCCCTCAAGAGAAATACGATATTGAGGTAAACGCGGTAATCGCGCATTTGGTTTCAATTGAATCACATATGGTGGAATGTCTAACAGGCCCACGTCATTGGGACCTGTGGCCCATAAGGACGCAGGGAGGGAACTCAATTCCGGTGGGAATTTATCAACCGATAAATACATGGGAGAGATCACTCTCCTTCCCAATGTAAGCTCCACTCCTTCGGGGGAACAATACAATGTTGCATATAATCGTTTCAACAAATCCAGACCCAAAAGATTTTCACCACAACCTGTAGATAGAATCAGTGGAGCGGTTAGCTCACAAGGTCCAATCATAAGAGGCAAAGGATTAGAGACTGGGTTACTAACAGGGGCGCCAGAGAATCCAACGGAAACATTCGTTAAGCCAGACAAAGGTGCGCCAGGGAGTTTTGAATGCATGATGGAACTTTTCGTCGCACCAGTGTCTAACAGAAAAGGCTCAACTACACCCGATGTAGCCACTGCAACGTAAGGCCCACTCTGATCGACCGGAACTGACACTACTCCCTCTCTTTGTCGTTGGCTGTCCTAGTAATGGTCATTTACAACAGTCTCGTGCTCTACGTAATAATCATCCACATTATACTGTGCAGATCGAACTGACCCCGTATTTCGCTGGTCAAAGTAATTATTTGCATCTGATTGATTTTGATAACGATCACTCTGATTGTGGAATGAACCACGACCTCTACCACGTGGTGCCTGTTGAGGACCACCACCACGGTTTCCATGTGTCGACACACCATTCAGGCGGTCCCGTAAAGCAAGACAATCATATTTTAAGTGTCCCTCTTTCCTACAATATGCGCACTGATTATACCCAAGTGAAGATCTGGGATCAAAGTTGTCAGAGTGCGGCTGTGTTCTATCGAGCTGTGCTCGCGGTCGATACTGCTGTTGCGAATCATTTTGGTTTGATCGTGGAGGGTATGCTTGCTGCAAAAAAACCTTTGTTTTGAGTTCTTTCGTTTTCTTTTCTACACGATCACTTTCTTCCTTTTCCCTATTCTCATAATACTGGGCCGTTGCTAGTATTTGCGCAGGGGTTGAAACTGCCCACGCACTTTCTGAATTCTTTAGTTTGTTGCTTAGTTCAGGCAGCAAATTTGACACGAATTTGTCAACGAATAACCGCTGGCCTCCCTCAGCGCCCATGTCCTGGCCGCTGTGGTCGACAAACGCTTCCTCAAACCTTGTAAAGAAATCTGAGACACTCTCGTCTTTCTTTTGCTTACAAGCTGATAACTTATCCCAGTTCACCTTCATCGCTGGCATGAGAGTTTTCATGAGCGTAATGATTCTCTGAGGCAAATCCAAGATCAACTGTTCAGGTTTAGCCCCACCGACTTGTAATGCATCAGCTGCTAGCAGTGCAACCCAATCACCCCCTAATTCAACTGCGTGATCGGCTTGACGAATTTTAGCCCAAACTGGTTGCGGTACAACATTGCCAAACAACATGTCGATGTCGGCAATATTCATAATAGAAGCTTCTATTAGTTGTGATAACTCCTTATAATAACCAGCCGGATTTTTACGCGGATCGGGTAAGGATTGCTTCACTTGCAAAACTTCCGATCGTTTCCATGGAAGATGTATCCACACCCTTCGAAAATGTGGTAAAACCGCAGGGTTAGCTTGCGGATCTCCAGGCACCCACAGTGGCGGGACTTCTCTCATGGGATACTGACCAGGAACCGCTTTCCAGTTCTCAGTGGTATCATCTAATGTCACCCGAGAATGTGCTGTGGATCTGAATGCTAATAAGCGTTCCACTGCACGTCGTACATCGTCTCCTATAATCATACCGTTCGAAAAGTGACTCTGAAGTTCAATTATGTCAGACGGTACATCATCTACATCATTATTATACCATTCTTCCCTCAAAAAGTTACACATTTCCTCAAATACGAATCTCTGCGTAGGCTCATTAAACTGAGAAAACGTATCAAAGACTACACGCGGAGTGTAATTAGCAGGATGTCTTATCCACCTATGTGCCATTGTTACTAACGTCTCTTTCTCCCTACCACTAGGGATCTGACTCCGTCTCTGAGGAGTTTCAGATGAATCAGACGAAAATAACGGACCAGAAAGAGGTGAATAAAGAGTAGCAACAGAGTTAGGAACACGCTTACGAACAGAAGGAGAAAGAAAAACAGGGGCAACAACACTAGAGGTGAAGGAAGGCATAGTAGGAACGGACAAGGTAGTTGGAGTAGCAGAAACAACAGTCTGCGAAGGTACAGGTACAGGAGCAGTAGGAACGAGAACAGGTGGTGGAACAAACGTAGGGTTAACAGCGGGCTGGCCCGCAGCCGCTGGAGCAACAAGAGGAACAACAGGAGGAGCTATAGGAGGAGCTACAGGAGCAGTAGCACCCTGTACATAAGGAGGTGGTGATTTCATCAAGTATGATAACAAGGAATCCTCCTTCAAATCTTCTTCTTTCTTTTCTAGATTATTCGGTAAAACTGGGTAACATTTATCTATTTTCATGTGATGCAATCTAGTAGCGATTTCCATGTCTTTTTCTTCTTTGTCTTGTCTACATTCTTTTATAGCTTGCATTACAGGAACGAACTCTTGTTTTTGATTCTTTTTAAGTTGTTTGATTTCTTTCTGCTTGGCCTCTTTACGCCATATCCGAAAGGAATCAAACATAGCTGGCCTAGCTTTCTTTAAAAATAATTTAGCCTCAAGATTATCTAAAATCGAAAGTTCAAAAGTTCCGTGTGGTGGCCATCTAAGGTCACCGTCTTTCTTTGTATAGCGGATCCAGTAATCATTATATATTATAGGACCCACCCCATGTCGACTATAAAGATCATGTATCGGAGTTCCAACTGGAGGTATCGGACACGAGTCCTCCAACCGGGAATCCATTGCGCAACATTTGAAAATACGAAACAAATCACTATGGCTAGGCATCGTGCACACTAACCTAGTATCAAACTTCAAGGATTACCGAAGCAATGAAACTTCGTGTAAGTCAAAACCCTCGGTTTTTGGCAATTGCAACTGTCAAATAATACTAAGAACCAATACTAAGAACCACAAATGCAATGGAACCATGCAATACAACAAAGCCTTAAGGCTATTACAAAGCTCGGAGAGCTAACCACAAAGCCTGAGGAGGCTATTACAAAGCTCAGTGAGCTATTACCACAAAGCCTTAAAGGCTAACCACAAAGCTTTCAAAAAGCTAGAACAACCACTAAGGACTGGGAGCGACCCACAAATACTTAACTCAGAACTTCAATGGCGTCACCAGGAAGGCCCGTCTATCGTCTCGCTTGTACATAAGGTCTACGCCGGGCGTCGAAGACAGGTCGACAGTCAGGGCATCGGTCCATTGCAGCCATCAGGAGGCGGGAATCTTCGCAGGGAAAAACTTCGGGCCACTTATTTCGATAACAGGATCGATGAAGCGGGGTGCACCTTCCCTCGGAGATTTCACACGAAGTTCCTCACGATCATCAGGCTTTGGACCGGACCGGTACCGCTGAAGTCGCCCCACGTTGGGCGCCAACTGAAGGACTGGACTTTTTAACAGTACCAGCGGTGCCAGGGAACAACACCTATAACCTTCATGGGATACCTGTTTCGGCGCACAAACTACAGAGACACGGGACACTTCCTTCGGCGTCAAAGATTCAAGGTTTATTTACTGCAGGGAACACAGAAGTCACAACAAGTACAACACGTGCAACTTGGGGAGACTGCTTCAAATTGGTTCTGTGGATCGCTCCTTTTATACAAAATTAACTCATAGGACAACATGGTACACAAAAGTTTACAACCTGGTTCCCATAATTATCCCCCAGAGGGGTCGCTTTGGTCACTTTGGTACACATAAGGTCCGGAACATAAGTGCGGAAACATTTGGCGGTTCCCAACTGTAAAAACCCATCTTCCCAACATTAGTGAATTCTAATCGGCAGTAAAACAGATCGAAATAGGGACAAGGACAGGTGCAGAGGAAGATGGAGACAGTGGGGGATTGAAAAGAGTGTGAAAGGGGAGGTATCGGGAAACACGAGATACAGGCATCAAAGGGACGTGCCTAATGAGATGCACGGCTGAGACAATAAACCGGACGGCAAGATGAGCCTCGAGCGGGGCCATCTGCCTTACAGTATCATCCCCCTCATCGTAAAAGATATTTACAAAGTACATGTGTCTTCCACAAATATCCTGAGAGTCCCAGGGTGACGAAGCGGACAGTGTCCGTTCGCTGGCTACTTGAGGGCAAGAGACAAAATGGATGCCGTATCTAAGATGGAACCCGTGGGTACAGATGAAAAAAACCCGCATATCAAACGAACGGTTTAAGTTAGCACAGCGAAACTGCGCACACTTACTAAACTCGTCATTTGCGGTTCTTAGATACCAGACTCGACCATATTCGTGCGAGTCGAAAACATCACTTAAAATTGTCACGGAACCTCACCTCTCAACCAGGGATATCCAGAAAAGATCACTACTAGGACCTTGCAGAAGGTGAGTTAGAGTACAGAAACCGTAGGAGTAACCTGCGCATTTTTGGTATGCCTGAGGGGTTAGTGGATTCATCAGACTCTCGCATCGTCTTGCTAGAAAAATGGATCCCTCAAATGACAGACCAGCCCTTCAAGAAAGACTTAGAGCTGGAAAGAGCTCATCGAGTGCCTTCATTCAAACTGAACAATAACAATGCTACATTCCGCATTGTCTGCTGCCCACTGAGATACCAATATACAGAGCTAATACTCAACCATGTGAGCAAAAACAATCATATACTATGGAAAGGCCACAAACTTTTCTTCCCGCAAGATTAATACAGACCTACGGTCGAGACTAGGATGGTCTTCCTGGTCCTCTGTCCTAAACTTAAAAGTTCTCTTTCATTGACCTAGTAAACATTTAAAGTTCACACAGATTGGAGACATCACATATTCAATGACCCTAGACACCTCCAATCTTTCCTGGATGAAAGGGAGGGTATCTTGATGGACACCAGCCATACGCCTTCCACCAAGTTCAGAGCATGATTCCTAACAGTGGCCATTACCCATGGCTACATCATTTACTACTTGCTCGCCTAGGTGTATGGAGTTTTCCTTGACTCCTCTGGTGGACATGGCAGAGCTGCTCTTACTCTTTCTGCTCATCCTGAGATCTCATAGGGGCTACCATTGTATTATTAGAAGTACACAAGATGATGATTGTTCTCTTTGTTTTGGTGTGCTTCATAACCTGTTCTGATACTCAATATGGTCGCCCTAAATATAACTCATCACCACCAGCTACCTTATGCACATTGCTCAACAGAAAGGGTGTTGTCCTACCTTTTTCCACAGCGCTTTCAGATTTAACGAATAGGCCTAGGATCTTACACGCCTCTACATAACTCACTCACACTATTTTTCACTTGCCAGACCTATCTGGTCACTGGGCATCCGTGCATGTCATATTCTGTTTCGCTCTGATCTGACATCTCTATTTACTTTCCTATTGTTACTCACTAATTTCACACACTGGACATCTATTTTCGGTGCATACGGTATCCGTCTTCAGTATATGTGCTACAGGATACTGCCAAATTCTTTCTAAATTATGTGTAACTATGTGACACATGGGACCTTATCTTCCCAAGCTATCCAACGATCTTCATCTACGAACAACTGACTGTAGTACAGTTCCCTTCACCTTTACATGCGCAAATTAGATACAACACTCAATTAGGATACTCTTTGCTTGTCGTATTCACCCATTGTCACACCATAGTGTTACGATATTCCATGCTCTCCAATGATCTCCTGTGGGATCCCCGTGATTAGACCGTATCTCTCATTGAGCACTTCTCTCAGTGCTCAAGGCTCACCAAACACCCAGACGCTACACATGTCACTGGTTAGGCACCATCATTGCCACTAGTTGCCACTAGTTGTTTAGTTACACTCCATTCCCACTATCTATAATTTGTAAACCTCCTTTTGCCTGCAGACCTACTGATGATATTCATATGGTTTGTTGATTGTGGCAATACCGCAATGGCAGGTACCATCCCGCTGTCGTTTCCCTCAAATTTATTGTTCAGTGTGGAGTGGTTCAGGCTGGGGAGGGGAGTTGGGGGTGCGATTTGAATATGTGTTTCTTTCTTTTTTTTTGGTTGTACACCTTTACTTCATTGTACTTTTTGTGTTACCTTGTGAGGCTTGACTCTCGAGCACTACTCCCTGTTACTTTCTTATCCTCAATGACAAGTCTTTCTCCTACACACTTACTGAGGTTCTTTAAGGTTCTACCACCTTGTCGCATGTTTAACAATACAGATATTGAAGTTTTGTCCTATGACCGTTCGTCAAATTCATACTTATAGTTCGATCTGATATGACTGCCGACTATGTTCCCCTTTGCCAGGGCGACCAATGGAGTGAGGACATATCTGGGACTCCAGATTTTCCCTACGACTCAGTGAACATCCCAGGAGAACTTTTCCACCATCCTTGCCACTGCTAGGGGGGAACTCTCGACATGGAAAAGACATGCGCTATCCTGGCTAGGTAAATTAGCAGAGGATAAAATGACCTTAATTCCCCATATCTTATATGGTATGCGAACTTTACTGTTGCAACCCCTCCCATCAGTTCTGGCTACATTGCAACATCTTATATGGGGTGAGAAGAGAGCCTGTATGTTCCGTACTTGGACGTAACTTAAACAGAAGTATGGTGGGTTGTGAATTCCCCACCTACATAGATATTGCCAAACCGCCCAATTAGAATGGTATAGATCCAACTCTGAGAAACATTGGTGCTTTATTGACTGTGTTGTCGGGATCCATATCTGGAAGGGACACTGGCTACCTAAAAAATACTGGTCTGTCGGGGTGTATATTTCACTAGTCACCAAGGCCACAGTGGCAGCGTGGGACAGGGTACAAGAAGCATGACATTCTTCACGCGCACATCAACCCTGACTCCATTCACAGGCCACCAAGACTTCCCAAAAGCAATGGAAGTTGATAGCTATATTAAGTGGCAAGAGCCTACCTGTAAAATAATTGGAGACCTCTTTGATGCTGATGGGGTGATGAACTTTGCCCAACTCTGCTCTGGTTATGGCTTACTGGCAATACATCGCCCTGAGGCACTGGGTCTCGCAAACCCACATCCGCCCACACGTTGGACGCCCGCTGACAGATTTTGATAAATTGTTTATCACCCACCAATAAGACAAGCGCTTGCTCTCGGATATATACTCCTTCCTCCTCACACCTCTACAACACACCAGAATCCCCAGTGTAGCGTACGTGGGAGTCTGAATGTAAGCGTGAATTTTTCATTAATGAATGGCAAGATATTGTTCACGAGCAAGGTCTTCTTCATGCAGCACCGCAGGCAGGGAAATGTTGCTCAAAATAGCCTACTATTAGTACTATACACCGGTCAGTGGGCACGCTGGAAGCCAGAGGGGGACTCTCAGTGCTGGTGTCACTGCGTTCAGGGGGGCACATTTACACACTTGCTGTGGCAATGCCCAAAGATTCACAATTTTTGGTGGCCATTCTGTCAGATATTGACAACACTTATGACACAGAATTGTCTAGGTTCCCTAGCTACATATTACTGGGACTGCCGAATGCATTGACCTAACCTTTAAGATCTTGCCGGGGGTGGGCTATCCCTTTGGCTCTGGGGGCTGCCAACCAGATCCTGCTGTCCTGCTGGAGTTCTGAAAATGTCCGACTAGACTAGATTGGTTGCATACATTTTGGGAGATTGTTCGGATAGAGAAACTGATGGCGAGTGTTACACACACGCTACCACGCTTTGACAAAACATGGGCTCCACTATAAACTTTTTAGCTACCACATTTATTGAACTAACTTGCCTGATGTACTTGCGGGTCCTTTGCCTCACTCAGTCTGTTCAGGCAAATGCATAATCTGTCTGCTGTTGATGTATAGTGTGCCTACGCATGAATCGCGCTACCATCTAGCGATGCTATTTACTTAAGCTGTCAAGTATCTATTTCTATTTATAATTTTCTGAGACTTCTCTTTCTGCTTTCTTTTGCCCTTTCTCATTTCTATTTCTTCCATAACAACTTATTATTTCCCCACAAGCCTTTGGATGTAGGTGGTTGCTGTTGTTCTCAATTCTCAAATTTATAAAAAAAGATTTAAACGATAAAATAAACAAATCCCATACTAAGGAGATTAGGACATTAGAGGGCTGCTCATATTTCCAGTCCGGACGACTAAACCCTCACCACCTGGACCCAATAAAAAATATGAATACAACAGAATCCTGAGTTGAAGACCTGGCATCTGGATTAATAAGTATAAAAGCCTAAAACTGTGCAAGGCAAACAAAGCCAGTAAAATGTTGGCATCTTATTTAAAACACAAACAGAACCACAAAGGTATTTATTCACTCAAAGATAAAATGAATATCACCCATACGAACCCCTAAAGAATCTTAGACATCCTCAGAGACTTCTATAAATTCCTTTACAAAGACGACTCCAACACTCCTGCGAAGAACTGTAGGGCTTATCCAATAAATACACCTGTACCTACTATCCCTGACCAAGAGAAGATGGCCCATAGCTCCCCTGTTACTCCAAAGAACTTGATGCAGCAATCAAATCTCTAAAATCACATAAGGCCCTGGGCCATGATGGCTTTACAGCTAACTTTCTTAAAACATTTGCTTCTATCCTTGGTCCTACATTACTGGCCCCTTTCTTCCATTTTGCAGATTCAGGCACCATATCTGGCGTGGCCAGTAAGGCCACTATAGTGGTAATTGTAAAGGAAGGCATGGGCCCTTTCTTGGTGAAAAATTACAGGCCAATTTCCTTAATTAACCTAGTTGTGATAATCTATGCCAAAATTCTCTGTAAGAGACTTGAGCCACTACTACCATGCCTGATTGACCAAACAGAAGTAGGATTCATGAAGAGTAGACTCTCAAATGACAACACTCGCCCCCAAAGCCACATCATTGAGAGAGCCAAATCAACAAACTCAGACACTATTGTGGTTACCCTAGATGAAAAAGCATTTAACAGGGTCCCCTGGACATTCCTTCGTGCATCCTTACTGAGATATAATTTACGTGAGCCCTTTACCAAAATGGTCATGGCTCTACATAGTGGTCCCTCCGCCAAAGTGAAATCTGGTGGTCCACTGTCCTCTGCCATTAATCTAGAAAGAGGAACTAGGCAGGGTTGCCTCCTACCCCTTCCCTTCATAAGATACAAACGAACCCCTCCATCACTGGCATTTCCTTTAACAAATCCAGTGTGATGGTAGCTGCCTACACTGTCATTATTTTAATTAAAACCGAGAACAAAGCCCAATCTATTACCCACTTAATGCAGACAATAGACAAATATGCCTGGGTTGCAGGCTATAAACTTAATAGGGAGGAATCTGAAACCATGGAACTGAATAATCTCTGCACCAGAGATCTGTTCAAAGCTACTGGGCTGTCCAGGCAACCCGATTACATAAAATATGTGGGTCTTGAGTTTTTCTCAGATTTATTAGAGTCACTCCAACACAACAAAAGTCTAACTCGAGAACCTATTTGATGGATGGAACCACAAATTGCTCATTTGGGGCCGCATCGAGACAATCAAGTTGATGGTTGCCCGATAGTCAATAATCTGGTAAATATGTTACCCCTTATATTATCAGATGAATTCTGCCAGAAACTAGACAGGTTGCTAAACAAATTCATTTGGCAAAATAAAAATTCCTAGGATTTCCATAAAAAAAACTAGTCTTACCTATACAGCTGGGAGCAGTTAACCTAGCAGACTTCAAAAGATATCAAACTGCTTTTTTGGCCAGGCAAGGTTCACTTTGGCTCTCCCAACCTCTGGAGTATACCCCCACATGGCTACTAATTGAAAAGAAATCCTAGAAGATTTCTGCCCCGTAACACTGTTAAGTAGCAAGACAAAAAACCTACAGAGGCCAATTATATCCTCAAGAACACAAAACGGCCCTCTTGAAGATTGACAGACTCCTAGGGACTCCAATGATCCACTCTAACATGATTTCACTCTGGAACAGTGGAAGCTCGCCAAGGGAGTGCTGCGGGGTGGTGGGACGGAGCGAGGCGGGGTAGGGGCAGGGTGGCGGGGTAGTGGAGTCCGACATATGACGGACAGGAGTAAGGTAAGTAATTAAATAAATAAAATAATTTACATTGCGCGCGATGCATCGCCGAGTTGGCGATGCAGCGCGCGCAAGGTAAATTGTTTTACTTATTTAATTACTTACCTTACTCCTGTCCGTCGTATGTCGGACTCCACCACCCCCCACCCTGACCCTCCCCCACCCCGCAACACTGCCCACCGCACTCCTTCGGCGAGCCCCCACAGCTCTGGAATAATGCTGACATTAAAAGTAATGGGGAACCGATATGTTGGTGCTCCTGGGCATCTATAGGCATTCACTCCCGAAAACAATTGGGCCCCCTCATAGCCCCCTCATAGCTCCTTCAGAGAACTGCAACACAAATACAATCAGCTAGACAGAGATTTCTGTGACCTTCTTAAACTCAAGGTCAGTTTATCTAAAACTAAGGGGCATATTACCAACAACTAGCGATAATTTTTGTCTCTAACTTGTTTAGAGACAAAAATTATCGCCGCACATCGGCGATTTTTATCGCAGATAAACCTTGCTATTAGCAAGGTTTATCGCAAATGCGATAAAAAACGGCCGCAATGCATGAATATCGCTGAAAAGTCAGCGATATTCATGCATTATCGAGCAAATGCTCTTAGCAATGTTATCCACCTCCCATTGGATAACATGGTGAAGAACTGCTCAGGGCAGGTGTTAGCTTTTGGAGATTATCGCGCTTAGCGCGAATATCTCCAAAAGTTGGTAATAGGAGATAGTGATGTTAGCGACTGTTTCCAGTCGCTAACATCTTGGCACGCCCACTTTGCATGTCATTAGTGATAAATATCACTGACATGCAAAGCGGGGCCCAAGATGGTCACTATCTCCTATTAGCTGTCACTAACTGGTGTTAGCGACAGCTTGGTAATAGGGAGATAATTTTATCTCCGCTTTTTTGGCTTTTAAAGCCAAAAAAGCGGAGATAAACCCCCTTGATAATATGCCCCTAAGTGCCTTGAAAGAAATCGTTCTCTTCTCAGGATGATAATGTCCTTCAACAAAACAGATCACCAATCCTCCAAATTCAACCACCTTTTAAAACCAAAGTCTACATGCTTGTCCTCAAAACTCCAAAAGAAATGGGACACCAGGGAGATTATCTCTCCAGAATCTTGGCATATATTCTGGAAATCAGTTGTATTCCATAAAATCACTCCCTTTCTCTCAAACGAAATACTGGCTCCTACATAGGACGGGAAATACCCAACACATCGGGGTCAAAACATCGCGGTGCTATCGCACCGCGACTTTGACATCGCATGGTCGTTCACATCGCATGCTATTACTATGCATGCTACGACCACGCGAGGACATTAACATCGCATGCAATTACAACGCATGCGATGTTAAGGTGGCTACAGAAACGGGCTTTTCATAAAGAAAAATCAAGGATTTATGCATAAACAGTGTCGCGCAAAACAAATGTACGCATTTATGCATGCTACAGAAACGGGCTTTTCATAAAGGAAAATCAAGGATTCAAGCATAAACAGTGTCGCGCAAAACAAATGTACGCATTTATGCATGCTACAGAAACGGGCTTTTCATAAAGGAAAATCAAGGATTCAAGCATAAACAGTGTCACGCAAAACAAATGCAAACACAGCTGCCTTTTAAACGGGCTTTTCCGACAGAAATTTATCGGATTAAATTAAAATGCAATGTTAAAATGGCAATATTAATGGATGGGTGCTGGCGTGGGTGCATGGGGATGGATGGGTGGATGGATGCATGGATGGGTGCTGGCGGATGGATGGATGAGTGTATGGGTGTATGGGTGGTTGGATGCATGGGTGGGTGCTGATGGATGGATGCATGGGTGGGTGCTGCGGGCGGATGGATTAATGGATGCATGGATGCATGGGTGGCTGCTGGCGGATGGATGGGTATATGGGTGTATGGGTGGATGGGTGGATGGATGCATGGATGGGTGCTGGCGTGGGTGCATGGGGATGGATGGGTGGATGGATGCATGGATGGGTGCTGGCAGATGGATGGATGAGTGTATGGGTGTATGGGTGGATGGGTGGATGGATGCATGGGTGGGTGCTGATGGATGGATGCATGGGTGGGTGCTGCTGGCGGATGGATTAATGGATGCATTGGTGGCTACTGGCAGATGGATGGGTGTATGGGTGTATGGGTGGATGGGTGGAAGGATGCTTGGATGGGTGCTGGCGTGGGTGCATGGGGATGGATGGGTGGATGGATGCATGGATGGGTGCTGGCGGATGGATGGATGAGTGTATGGGTGTATGGGTGGATGGATGCATGGGTGGGTGCTGATGGATGGATGCATGGGTGGGTGCTGCTGGCGGATGGATTAATGGATGCATGGATGCATGGGTGGCTGCTGGCGGATTGATGGGTGTATGGGTGGATGGGTGGATGGATGCATGGATGGGTGCTGGCGTGGGTGCATGGGGATGGATGGGTGGATGGATGCATGGATGACTGCTGGCCGATGGATGGATGGGTGGATGGGTGGATGGATGCATGGATGGGTGCTGGCGTGGGTGTATGGGTCGATGGATGCATGGATGGGTGCTGGCGTGGGTGCATGGAGATGGATGGGTGGATATTCAGAATGGTTCATGCGTCCAGGATATCGAAGTGCAACTATAATAGTGAGGACGTATCAGAGCCACAAAAAAAAATATTTTAACTCATAAGAGGCAAGCGTCACGTGTGCACCAGTCACCATGAAAGCAGACGCCTGCATTTCAAAATTCAATTTAAAAACACTAACGAGCAAAAATGGAGCTTAAGAGCACACTGTAAATTGAAAATGTGCTTTCAAAGGTCTTTTCAAGTTCTCAATGTGCAAGGTCCTTTGACACAACTGGCGTGGCCTGCGCTATGAAGTGTAGTTCTTAATTTCGCTCCATCCGGCTTTTCTGTGATAGGATGTCACATAACTATGCATTTTTTTATAACACTTCTGGGCGGATCTTAGCTAGAAATAACGAGAGGCACCACCACACACAATACGTGGTACTCGGATAGATATAGTTAACTTAGGAAGGATAATATTGAGCTTGCCCCGCTGATATGTTAACCAGAAACATATGCAGGTGCTCAACCTACTGAGCTATATCAGTGCACACATCTCACACGTTAATTTAACTGTGTGCTCAAAATTTCGTTGTTTTATTGGTTTGTGTGTGTATATTCGTGCTGGGCTGTGGAGTGTGGGCTCAAACATCGCGTTGTCATGGCGCGCGATGTAAAGTCGCCGATGTGACACGCTAACTAATTAAATGCCCGCATTTGCGTTGCAACAACGTGCGATGAAGAAATTGCCGATGTGACTGCCGTTGCGATGTTATGACCGCGATGAAAACTCCCGCGCGGTCTTTGTTTCCGATGGATCGTCATACAAACACATAGGACATTATGGAGTCCTGCATGACTCCATAAGCTGTCCTATAGAGAGAATCCAACGTGTTGGAACTATAACAAAACCACGGGGGACCTCCTCCACTTATTTTTCTACTGCAATGCGGTCTCCCCTGACTGCAAATTTGACTTCCTCTTCACTCTACTTGGAGTCCATCTGAAAAGTAACTGTCTTTCCTTAATACAGGGATTCCTAGACCCATATCTCAAATCACATAATGACAGCCTTCTAGTAGACATTCTATTTTCTGCTGCCTGTAAGTCTGTGCTTGCTAACTGGAAATATACAGCTGCTAGCTTGTTTCGATCATGGCTGAACTGAACTGCCTACTTAAGGGGAGCCAATAGCGCCACTCTGAAAAACTCTACCCGGGGGATCAAAAAAAAAAGCTCTGTTTGGAGAACACTCAACAACTATTTTGCCACTACTAAACCTCCATAAGCACGCTTACTGATCACAAGACGACATCTTCTTCACTACCTATTCTGAAACCCTTTCTTACCAAGCGCCAGACTGTTGCCCCCAAACAGTATGTACTTTAGAAGTATTTAGTATGAGATGTATCTTGAAACTTTGAATTTATGTATTAGACATTATATGTACTTGTAATGTGCACTAAATCTCAGGTTTGTTGCACCCTCTGATGGAATATCTAGAGCCCATTTCTCCTTAAATTATTATTTCACACTAGAATTTGTCTTTATTTCTACTATGGTTTTCTTTTTTCCTCCCCTTTTGTTCTCCCTACTGCTCATCACCAATAACTATTCTGGTATAAGAGAACTGTTCAATGTACCTGCATATCTCGCCATGTGTTAGCATTATTGTCTCTCTTTTGTTTCCCTTGAACAAATCCCAATACAATTTTGTGAACTAAAAAAAAAAGAAGATATGACAATCAGTGCATATATAAATAAAATACAACCGATCCAAGTGCTCTCAAGGAATGAATGAAGAGAAGGGTCAATTGAGACTGAAAGACTCCCAGTGGAAAAGAAGGCACCAAAGGGATGCAATTGTCAATGATGTGTTGAACTCAAAGTAACTTAGAAGGTCATCCTTAGTACTGTAGGAGAGTAAAACCACATGGGTTACATGGGTTATATTTACCTCTGTTAGTACAGCAGGGCAATGCGTTGTAAGATTTAAATGCTTATCTGGAGGTCTTGTCGCGATTTTGACATAGTAGTTTAGACTCAGCACATAGAATCTGACTATACTTGTTTTTGGGAAAAGTATCAGATGATCATGCAGGAGGTCAAGTCTTACTACACTAAATTTGTCTTGTTAAGATGAAGACACAATAATATCAGTTTGTTCACAAGGAGAAACAATTGGTAGAGATACTAAGATGGTTTGGTTGACGATAATAAAATCCTCTGATACCCAGAAAATAAGAACGCCAGAGTTAGTCTACAAGACACTAATAGAAAAGAAAATGAACATTTCAATGGAATCGATTTGAAGCAGTATGGGATGGAGTTTGCTCTGTGCAAATCATTGATGCAAATTCAAGTACAAGCTTCACTCGAGTGGATGGACCTTTGTCTTGAATTGTGGCTTAAGGTCAACTCATCAACAGTACATCAATGACAGTGAAGCACATTAGGATCCACAATAATAACGGAGAGGAGTAGATTTTCAAACTATGAAGATTTACTAGCAGATTAGCAAAGTTACAAACGCAAATAGTTCAAATTAGTCATGAATCAATAATCACCATATTAAAGCGTTGTTCAGTATAATCCAAAGCGAGTCAAAATAACAAATACAAAGGCAAGGTCGACCAAGATTCAGTTTTCCCTGAAGGGAAATTCCAAAAAGCTAAGGTGAGGATTCAAATAAGGTCAGGGTAAGTTAAGTAGCAGATGTCAGCAAATAAAGCCTCTATAAGGCAAAATCAAACGAAGAATCAGTCAGTTAAATGAGAAAGGATTTGCTCAGGAGGTTGACTGTGTGAAGGGACAAAGCAAGTAACAAGTGTAAAGAGCATGGTAAGGGACATCTGCTTTCAAGCAAATGGGCAAGCATGTCTTAAACTACCACAGCAAAGCACATTTAAATCATACAACTTCCAAAAGTACAAGCACTTCCACAGTTCCCAAGAAGTTGCAACCAACCAGAATCCAGCATTTCCTGATAACATGGCTTTGCCCTTCTTCCCAGACATTGTTTAAAGGAAGCTTATAGATGCACAGCCTTCATAGATGAGAATGATACATTGCAGTCAGCGAAAGAGACCCCACTTAAACAGTTCAACAAAAAAAAACTTTTCAATGCCCATAAGTAATACAAAAAACACAAAAAAGGGCTTCTCAATTGAAATCTAAGGAAAACACAGTTATCTTCACTAATCACATCTAAGAAAGACAATTGATTTGTGATGTACAATGCTATTTTAATTAACATTCATACAAGTCACAAAATGAATGCAATCAAGATATAACATCCAACAAATATGTCATTTTACAAAAAATGCTCCAAAACAAAAAGGTTATTGCTTATAAAGCAATAATGTCCAAAGCAAATATTAAAAACAGAGTCTCTGCTGTATAACACCAGTACTTGAAGCAAGGAAACAAAACTTTAAAACATTGACACATGTTTAGGTGGGCAGTCTTGATTAGTAAGCCACCTAGATCAGGACCACCAATTAATTTACTTGCTAAAACATTTCAGAATCCAAAAGTCATAAATGAAAACTCTAAAAAAGGTAAGCCACATTGGGTAGAGCATTGAAAGGGGGACTCCACTCACCAGAAGAGACACTGAAATGCCTACACCTATCTGTCTAATGGGGGGAGCCCATCTGGTCAGGTACTGCAAGTAAAGAAATCAGGTCTCATCAGACAACAAATAAAAGATACATCAGAAAATCCTGCAATCCTGAAAAAATTCAAGAAGGGGGTCCTTTCTGTACAAAAACAATCCTATGTGTGCTGCAGAAAAATAAGAAATAAAGATATTTCTCCTCGTTTCCCCTCATCTGGCAAGGCATAGCATTTGAATGTATTCATACATAGGCTTACTAGTGTTGGTAAATCTGGGAATGTGCCAAAATCCATGGGTGGATGCATGGAAACACCCATGCTCCACCCATGGAACGCCTACCTGAGGCACATTATTGCAACTAGCCTTCCTTTCATACTATGTTGTCCCTATTTAAGCATTTAAGCATTTAAGTGCTATGAGAGAGGCTTTCGTGCAGTATTGCTCCACTGAATTCTCTTCTTGTTACTTTGAAACTTCCAAATCTTTAATTTCAGCTAATTTTCACAAATTAAAAATGTGAGATTAATAATTAGCATTTTTTATGTATGCTGTGGTATAGCTTGATCATATTTGCATCGATGCTTTATATGCGTTTTAACTGTTATACTTATGATATGAGACTGCTGTCATGTTTTTATAGGTTTTCATTTTAATAAATCAAATAGAGTGAAAACTGGGGTGGATGGCACATTGCTGAATAGAAAATCCATAGCTGAGGTGAAGTGAGAGAAATTGTTTCTGCTATTATCATGTTTTTATCATCATACATAAGTGCTCATCACCATTTGAACCTCTTGTTGGCTATGTGTTGTGGCGTTACTTGTGATGTAATAAGTAGTACAACTTTGATACGGCCACCTCACAGTTATTTTACGAACTTTGCTACACCAGTGTTCTTGTAGGATAAATAATAATCTTCATGTCAACCATGCTCTGTCATGAGGTTTCACGCTAAGCCATACTGAGGAAGTCACCCTATTTACCCAGTGTTAAAATGGGCCTCCACAATCTTTCTAGCACCGCAATGGAAAACACAAGATGGTGGATGTGAACATAGATGTAATCACATAACCAAATAATTCATTTTACATAATGGTCACCATTGTCACATAATTTACACAGTGGTTAACAGTGGCTTTCACCAGTGTCAACAAGTGGAAAGTAGGTCACACATGCAGCACAGGCTGACCTTGCCCCCAGAGGATGATGCACACATAGGCAAGAGACATGGAACATGCAGCCGGCATACAGTAGCCTGTTAACTTCTTCAGTCTCCTCATTCTGATTTCTTCTTCTGTTTGGGTTGTCATGTTCCCTTCTCTGTTAAATATCAGTAGGTTTAGACAAACAGGTTTTACAAGACTTGAAAAGAATAAGTGAAATTCCGAACGTCCTACTATTTACAAAGATTAACTTCCAAATGTTGTTGTTTATGACACTATGGAACTAGTCCTGTCTCCACTGCTATGGCATGTCAGAGGTGCTGGGTTGAGGAAGATGGCAAGAAATGATAAAGCATTGTAATGATAGCCCTACAATGTGGTTCTATAATATTATTGCATATGACATAAATATCCGGTCCTGAATAGCTCCTCTTTGGATTTAATGACAGAAGAAACTCTTCGAATGGGACATTCATTTTGTAAATGATATTTGGAAAAAATATGTATGTCTGACAACATTAAGGGCCTAATTACGATGTCGGGCGGACTTATGTCTGCTCGACACCGTCTCGGTCCAGGGATAGACCAACCTCTGGTCGGTGGTTCCGACCACCTAATTAGGATGTGATCAACCACTGTTCGGTCGCATTTCTACATTTCCCTATGGGAGCATGCATTACAGCCATAAACCGGCCATAATACATGCTACCATTGGGGATGGGAGGTGCTGTTCAACTCTGCACCCTGTGGCAGGCACCTCATCCGGTGGCAGGCACCTTAAGGTGCCTGCAACAGGGTGCAGGGATCAACAGGGGGGCACCATAGGTGCCCCCTCGGCCACCAACAGGAGGCCGCACACACAAGGGGGCCCTGCTGGGGGCCCCCAAACATGCTTTCCGACATGGCTTCCATGTAGGACAGGCCGGCATGGAACCATGCCGAATCCGTGCATCGCCATTTGAGATTACGAGCCGGTTCCGACTGGCCGACGGGCTCCTTGAGCCCGTCGGAAACCAGCCAGAATGACCCGCCGGTTTAGTTTCCGACCACCAGCATTGTAATGCGGTGGTCGGAATGTAAACCGAGGGGCCGATTAGGATGCGGTCCAGAAGGCTTCGGCCGTCTGATCGTAATCGGCCCCTATGTGTATGACATTCTGACATACAACACTTTTCACTGGTAATTGCTGTAATAGAAAATGTGTAGCATGCAAAGAGCCACATGTCAAGAACATGCACCTAGTTCAGACTATGATGACACAAACAAAACTAAAAGGGAAAAATGCAAACAAAAGAAGTCTAGGTGTTGTGACTCTGTGAACCGAGAATTGTATACACATTTCTTTTAATCCATCTGTAACAAGTCATACAGTTGTGTCGATACAAAACTAACATCTACCTTGATGTTTAATGCCATAGTTGAAGGAAAAAGGCTGACTGATTCTTCTTTTCAGAACTAAACCCACCCCATATGTTTTATTAACTTTTGATATTTTAATTGCCAATGTAATTGATGCTGTATTATGTGAAATGTATGGTCATGAGAACATTCCAAGCTAATACATTTCAAGCCACATATTTGCATGTCCTATAATATATTTTTAAAGTAAAAATCATATCATTAAGTTGTAAAACTGTAATATAGAATACCAAAGTAGGACTGACACACTCATTGTAGGGCAGTAACAGTGGAAACAAGATAAGGGATCTCTAAAACATAATAGTGTCATTCCAGAAAGCTCAAGAAGCTTCTAGGAATATTTGCTAGCACTTCGCAAATCATGAAACCGTAGATAAATAATATTTACATAGAATGTGTTCATTTGCATTTCATGTCACAAGAAGTAACATAGGGGATTTAGCTCTACATGGACTGCTTGCTGGGCCTATCTTTATTTTTTAATTTGAAAAATGCATTTTATTTTTATCTCAATGGTTTTTGTTTGTTGAAGGCTGGGCTTATTGTTATTTGTCATTGGTATAACAAGGGTACCTATTTTTGATGCCTGCCCCCGTCTCTTTCTTTCACCATCCTATACGTCTTGCCTATTTATTTTGTTCCAGCAGGTTCTTGTTCATCAATACTTTGTATCCTACTCATTATTTTGATATCTTTCTCTTCTCCTTTCCTCATATTTTCCTTTTCTCCATTGCACTAGGTCAAAATCTGATGAAACACATTAAAGTCCCTAAAAATGAATTCAGGTGACCACCATTTGTATTCGCTGGCACAAATGAAGCACTGGAGAGGTTGTAGCCTGGATTATCATGGAAGAAATATCAATTGGCCACAATATTGTGACCAAAATATCAAAAATCAAAATATCCAGCAGGTAAATTCACAGAGGGAAGTAAAGATTAACTATTCTTAACTCCACATCTACATACTTTGATGATATATATATATCATTAAGGTACATAGTGGTGGAGTTAGATATAGACAATCTATACATTCCTGTTAATAATTTAGCCGTCAATATTCTGGTTACAATATTGTAACCATTCAATGTTCCTTTTACAGAATTTCAGAACCTACAACACCAGTAGCGGCTGCTCGCATGGTGAAGTGGTGGGGCGGGGGAATACAAACAAAAAAATCACATCAGACATAATTCAAAAATAAATAAAATTGTACTTATCTGGCGCCCCCTTGCTCCTCTCTCCCAATCCTCGACTCCGGCAGGCCAGGGCTGATGCACACAGCACAGGCTCCCAGGTGCCAATCTCAGTGCCTCTCTCATGCTGGGAAGACTATTTCCAGCATGAGAGAAGCGCTGGGATTGGTCTGAGCCGCCTGGTTTGCCACTCAGACAGTGCCTGGGACCCTGTGAGTGTTCTCTACTTGGCTGTGCAACACAGCTTGGGTTGGAGAAAGCCTAAGTGCGCATGCCTGTTTGGCCGGCCTGAGACGGCCGTCTAAACCAACATGTGCACTTAGCAGTGCCCATTACTCCATAGAAAGCTGAGGATGGCCCCTCCCGGACCCGGCTGCCTCTAGCTCAGGGGAAAGTTTAATTATAATAAAATTGCTTTATTATAATTTAATTTTTCTCATTTGCCTCTGCTGGCTTTCAGCAGGGGGGCGATGCTTCTCCACCATAATGGAGGAGCCACCCAGGCACAATACTGGAGAAAAAGCTGAACCCCTAAGCCCACCTGTTGTGTATATTTCATTGTCAGTTTTCATTGCACATGGCATGCATTCCTGAAAGCTTGACACGAATGTCCTTTGCTTCTGTCTCCGTTTAAAAAAAATATATTTACTATTTCTTACCACCTCCTCAGCTGTGCTCTGCCTCCATGCAAACCTGTTAAACGGAGCATAGGTTTAAGTGTAAATCACAATATTTCCACCTCTAACTCAGTTGGAACACATTTTATTATTTGTGTTCATAATCTCAGCACTCACAGCTCTGTCTGAATGTGAAGATGACATTGAATATTAAGACCACTTCCTCACACTGTTACTCACAGTTGTATTTTATGTTCCTGTCAGTTACTACAATATAAGAACTCTTGAAGTTCGTACAAAATATTTGAACCCAGTTGCTTACAATCTAGAACAGCTTCTTTGTCATTGAATCCTCCTAGTATGTAAAAAAGACAACTGCTTATGTCAACCCATTTCCCTAGCACAGTGACAAGGCAACTCGAGACTGTCAGACACATGCCTACCAATAAATACTGATTCCATCAAAATATGATAAAATATGAAAAGGCATCTCTTCAAGGAACATTTAATCAGCCATTAGTAAAGGACCTCAAATGTGTTTGTGGGCATGGGCACAACTAGACAACTCCCAACCCCCACTTGAACATAATCCTTGCATCATCCCTTTGTCCCACCTTGTTCTGTGTTCCATTGCTGGTAGGTAGGTTTTTGCGATATAAGCCCCAAAGCATGCGCATACACAGAACATCGTCATGATTGGCTACTTCAACAAGAGTATGGGAACACTCAGAGGAGAGGGCGTTTTGAAACCAATATTTGATTCTGTAGCTTTTATTTTGAATCATTCCCTCTTTTTGTTGTCGCTGTGTAAGTTCTAGACTTCTGTCCTAGATTCACAAGTCTTGGACCATAAGCAAAAGCTGTGCTATGCAGTTTCCTCCATTTGCGTTGTGCTACCAAGTTTATCTTCCTGACAATATGTTTTTTTGTTGTCACTACTTGAACTCAGCAGCACATCTTCTCCATCAGCAGGACCACTGCTAAGATCTAAGGGTCCATCTAAGGCTTCTTCTTTGCCTCGGCTCCGCCTACCCTTCTTGCTGAGGTCTTTTGTCAGTTTCTTTTCTGTGTCTTCCAGTAAGGCCGTCAATAAATTAAACAGAAGGGCCAGCCAAGCAAGGCCGAAAATAACCCACACTGCAACAGATAACCGATAGTAAGGAAAATATTTCTTCTGTGGGTGCAAACCTAAATAAATAAAAAATAAACATGTTACAATAGAAAAATAAATAAAACGTGCAATTTAACGTTAGATTAATTAAAGGAGAAGTTGTATTAAACAGTTGCATTTTCTCATTGTTATAACTCTATTTGATTTCCTATAGGGATAAATCTGTGGCTGCTTTATTTTTGTAGTCCTAAACTACAAAAAGGAAAGCAATTGCAATTTCTTTACATGATAAAGTCAAGTATTGTGGAATTTTAGTTCGTGTACTAAACATCATCTACGCCATCTTGCCGATTCACGTATGAACATACACGACAGCCATTTTAGGTACCATGGTCTCCCTGTTCACGATCGCCCATCAGCACACTTCCCTGAACCTTGCAAGCCTTCCCCGCGCCTCCTGGCTGCCCCCGCGCTCACATGCACAAGCCATGAAACCCCCCCCCCCATGACTCTGTCTCAGGGAATCACGCCCCGCGCCTGACCAACACCTCCTTTCCGTCCATGAATACCCCTCCTTTGATGACCCCTTCCTCTGAGCCCGACTGCCTGTACGAACCGCTGGTCATCCCTTAGCCCGAGGGTACAGTTTATTGCCCACTACTGTATGCACTCGCCTCTCCTGAAGGAGACCACTATTGATCATGACGTCCCCACCCCCTGAGATTCGATCAGGCGCACACATTCCAAAGGAATCGGCAGAACACTCAGCTGCGTGATAGCCCCTCCCAATCATATGAGGGGAAAGGGCCTCTACTGTTGTCATGTGTTGGAATGGGCCGGAACTGGGGGGGTGCCGGGGATGTCGTTCTCATACTTCACAATGTCCTTGCTGTAATAAAGAACGTTCACATGTCTTAGACCAGTGTATAAAAGACCAGGTCTCAGAGAGGTTGAGAGAGCACCTCGAGACGATACCTTGTTGTCTGATCTGATGTGTTCTACTCCGACGGAATAAACTTGTTTCCTGTCTTCCTGTCTCCAGCGCCTGCCTCTTTATTGAATAACTTCGTATGGTATTAGAGGCGTTTTACGCCGGGCAAATTTAACTCAGGAAACATCTACTGAAATCGCCTGACCATTTTGAATTGATCTTTATCAATTGGCGCCCCAAACGCGGGGCCCATCAGCGACACGTGGATCCAGTGGGAGAGGTCCCGACGACAGAGTGAACAACTGCAACGATCGGAAGAGCTCCTGTCCGATAGACCCTCGTCTGACAGCCGATCATCTGAACTTCACTGATTCCGAGCAGACCTCTCCTGAGTGATCTAATGTCCTGACTGGGAACCACCAGGAGTGCCGCGATAGCAACAAGAGAATAGAGGACAATCGGGCGCTGGAAGCGGAAGACGAGAGACTGTCCATGCGGTCCGGGTAAGGTCGTGACACACGACAAATTGCGAAATTGATTGATTGATTGTTTGAAAATACTAGTATTACTTATTGACTGTTTCTGAGGAATTCTCTATTTGCAAACAAGCACAGAATCGCCATACTCTGTTTAGTCTTTGCAGATAGTGAAGGGTAGGCAACGCAAGCCTTTAACACGTCGTGCCTATTTTTTTCTCCTCATTTATTGATTGATTGAATCGAGCATTGAATTGTTCGAAGTTGGTTCTCTTAAGGATCTTCTCTGCCTGCAAACGGGGAAGAATAGGAATATTCTCTCTCCCTTTGCCGATAGTGAAGGGTAGGTAACGCAAACCTTTAACACGTCGTGCCTATTTCGTTCCTCATTGATTGATTGTTTGCCCGAACATTGACTGTTTTGGGAATTGGTTCTTTTTGGAGGTATTCTCTATTTGCAAATAGTGTAGAATAGAATATTCTGTCCAGTCTTTGCAAGTAGTGAAAAGATAGGTAGTGCAGGCTTTTGCCCCCATTGTAATCCGTCATGCCTATCTTCTCCCCATTGGTTCATAGTTGGGTCAACCCGGACCGCTTATTAGAGATGAACCATCCAGCTCCACTGGAAGGCACCCCTAATAAGGACATGTTTACTAAACAAGGACTAGTCGCTATAGCTTATAGTAAGTTATGGCATAAATATACAAAAAAGGATCCTAAAAGTCAGTGGCCACTGATAGGTTCTTTTGACAAAAATAAAATAAAAACACTAGAAGCAGCTGTAAAAATAAATAAGGCAACGCCCACTATGCTTGATAGTATTGGCATGTGGCGCAAAGAAAAAGAGAGGAAGCGAAAATAGTGAGAGAGTTACGAAAAGCCACCCATCTGGCCGCAAAAGAACTAGATGAAGAAATAAGAAGAAGAGAGGAAGTTAAACAAACGCAAGAATCAGGACTGACAGGCCAATGCCCTGTCAGGACCACCTCTGCGCTCTACCCGGAGATGCCCTCCAAACAGCGGGCAAATGACGAGTTACTGCTCGGTCCTCCAATTATCTACATGCCTCCTCCTTATGCTCCCAGCCAGCCTCTAGCACAACACTCACCAGTTCAAAGTGCAGGTGTGGGTGACCTTAGCGCTAGTGCCCCAGCTCTTACGGCCTTCGCACCAGCCGCATTGGTAACAACAGCAGATGAACATGAGACTAGCAGGCACCTAACAGCCAGACCAAATAGGTTGAGCAAAGATGAGCGGGATGGAATCGACAAGATAGCAAAAACATTGGTAGAACGGAAGGAGAGCGAAGAATATACGATGAATATGCACAATTCACATGCCGGTAGTCACAGACGGCATTTCATTTTACGGTTCAGCTACCACACCCTGAAAGCGTATGAGGATAGGTACCAGAATAAAGGTCCTGCTAAATTGACGGCTCTATATAGAAGGGTCGATGTTGGAGATGGAACTGAGAGCGATGTGACGGACCTCTTCATGCAAACGCTTGAGGTCTTCCGCCACCTCGCGGAACAGAAACCAGAGGTCAAGATCACAGTCCCTGAGACGATTGAGCCCTCATTAGAAGCAGCCAACACGATGATGCCTATCAGAGAAGCCGCCCCCTATTGGGTTCCCCCAAGAGGTCAGGGAACAAACGATGATATCAACCACGCAGATGCAAAAGGGAGGGTTGTGTACAACTGGGTTTACCAACCATGGGATCGGCAAGATATTTTAACCTTTAGGCAAACCCTGCCCGATTTACGAAAGAACCCTACAGCCTTTTATACAGAACTAGGCACAGCCTTGGGCTCAACCATAATGACTCTAGCGGACATTGATTTGTTTTTCGGGTTGTGTCTGCCGGCTGATGTATGGAAGCAAATCCGGAAAGCCGACCACACAGACCTGTTCGGACACACCTGGAAACAACTCGATGACCTAGATAGGCAGCGAGAGCCCGGAAAGAAACCTGTAAAAGACATACTGGAACTCCCCGACAAAATAGTGCAGAAGCTAAAGACGTTGATCCCAGAAAAGAAGGTAGACTGGTCGGTAGTCACGGCTTGTCGCCAGAAACCTCAGGAAGATGTATCAGAATACTTCTCACGATTTGAAACAGTGTTCTCCGACTACAGTGGCCAAGATATGACCACCGCAACCGGACAACACCTATTCGTGCAAAACTACGTAAAGGGGCTATCGCAAGAGGTCTCCCAAAAGTTACAGACTAGCGAGAGTAGTTGGGGAGCCTCTAAACCTGCAGCTATCCTTCAGATGGCTCAGTATTACGAACACCAATAGAACGAGAACGAAAGGGCAACTGAGAAAAAGAAAAAGGACTTAAAGGAACGAGTAATGATTGCTCAATTGCAGGGAGTGACTACAGGAAGGGAACGGTATAGGGGAAACTACCAGTCGAATGCCCCTAGGAATTCGGCCCCTAGAGACCGCAACCCCACACCTGGCGCTCCACGAACCGACCTCGATGAGAACCAGTGTGCATTTTGCAAAGAATTTGGGCATTGGAAGGCTCAATGCCTGGCCCTTCGGGAAATGATTAAAAATAAAGAAACAAGGGACATGACAAATGGCTCCAAAACTGGAGGGCAAGGACGAGGGCAGACCCGCGACACCACCAATGACCGATCTGACAGACCAAACACATTTGACCGCCCCCGACAGAATCAGTGCCAACAGTCCGACTGCAACAATGCTCACGACTCTGCATAGGACTGCCAGGGGCAAGGGAGGGATCCAGTCGAGCTCTGTGTTGACCAGCAAGGTCCTTACGTCACTGCTAAGGTCCTGGGTACAAAGTCTCCATTTTTGGTAGACACTGGAGCGACACGTAGTGTATTATCAAAACGACTGATTCCAAGGGCACCCTTGTCTGGCTCACACATTACCTCGATAGGTTTCGATGGAACGCCCTCCACTAATCCCCTGTCTGTACCTATCTCCTTTGACCTAGGAAACAATCCCACTGACACAACATTTCTGCTCTCCTCCATCTCCCCTGACGCCATTATGGGTATTGATTTACTGAAACATTTCCGAGCTACTATTAGGTGTTCCCCGGATGGAGTCCGAGTCATCCTGTACGACAACCCGAGCATGTCCAGACCCTACCCCGCACGACATATGTACGCCATAACAGATGCTGACCTATCCTTGCTCGATACCCTACCCCTGTACCTATGGGCCAGAAACGACTCGGATGTAGGACGAATGATGATCGATCCTGTACACATAACTGTTCGACCAGATGCAATACTCCCGAAACTCCCACAGTACCGGATATCGCCCGAAGGCGAGAAGGCATTGGTAGAAATTATTCAGTCCTTGGTAGATGCAGGAGTGGTAGAGGAAGTGGTTAGTAATGTCTGCAATAGCCCTATCCTACCCTTTATCAAGAAACAAGGTGAGGGAGATGAAAAAGCGTACCGCTTCATCATCGACCTGCGAGAAGTCAACAAAGTGGTGGTGCCACAGTACCCCGTAGTCTCAGACATCGCCACCATTCTGACTCTCATCCCGTCCACTGCCACCACCTTCACCGTTATTGATCTCAAAAATGCATTCTTCTCTATCCCCATCCATCCAGACAGCCGTTATCTCTTCGGCTTCACTTTAAAAAACCGTTCGTACCGATTTTGTAGAGCTCCCCAGGGCTACACTGAAAGTCCCAGCATTTACAGCCAGGCCCTCAAAAGACGGCTGGACGCCGTCCAGCTACCAGATGGGGTGGTGTTGATCCAATATGTGGATGATATCCTTCTGGCGGCCGACACCACTCCACTTGCAATCACAGCCACTATCCACCTCTTGCACTTTCTTGCGGAGAATGGCCACAAAGTCTCCAAAAAGAAACTGCAGTTCTGCCAGCCCCAAGTAACATACCTAGGTCATCTCCTGTCCAAAGAAGGGAGGAAACTTACGCCCGACCGAATCCAAACCATCCTAGACACCCCCATTCCAAAAACACAGGAGCAAGTCCGTTCATTAGTGGGCCTTACTTCTTTCTGCCGACAATGGTTACCAAATTTCAGTCTCATTATAAAACCCCTACTCTCCCTGTTGGCCAAAGATGTTCCGTTCCCACTCCCTTGGACTCCCGAATGCCAAGCATCCTTTAAGGAGTTGCGGGATGCCCTTTGCTCGGCACCCGTTCTAGGAACACCAGATTACTCCAAGCCCTTCTCCCTCTTCACTCACGAAAGGGAGGGATGCGCATTGTCTGTTCTAACTCAGCCCATCGGCGCCAAACAACGCCCTTGTGCCTACTTCTCTGCCACTCTTGATCCAGTCGCCAGAGCTCTACCTGCCTGCCTTCGAGCAGTAGCCGCTGCTGCTGTCTCTATCCGCCAGAGTGAGGGAATTGTACTTTCAAACTCCCTCACGGTATTAGTGCCCCATGCAGTTGACACCCTTTTGAACCAGACTAAGACTCAACATCTGACTAGCGCACGACTAACAGGGTACGAATTGACTCTACTTGCACCCCACATCACCCTGAAGAGATGCACGACATTGAACCCTGCTACACTGTTACCCTTGCCCGAAAATGACCCCGATGTGCCCCCTATACACGACTGTGTGACCCTCACGGACGAACAGAATAGGAGTAGAGTTGACCTCCGAGACATTGCTCTTACAGATCCTGATGGAGAACTATGGGTAGATGGCTCTTGTATCAAACTCCCAGACGGCACCACTTCTGCTGCCTATGCGGTGACGACAGCTCGAACAGTAGTTGAAACCGCTCGCATCACACAACGATCCGCACAGGCAGCAGAACTAATTGCCCTCACACGAGCATGTATCATAGCAGCAGGAACCACGGCAAACATTTACACGGACAGCCAGTACGCCTTCGGGGTGGTTCATCATTTTGGGCTCCTGTGGAGGGAAAGGGGATTCCTGACGTCCCACGGTACACCCATCCTTCACGGAGATTTAGTCTCCGCTCTGATTGAAGCAGTTCTTCTCCCCAGACAATTAGCAGTTATCAAATGCCAGGCACACAAGAAGGTGACAGATTTAGTTGGACAGGGAAACGCACTAGCCGACAGCACTGCCCGAACCACAGCTGAGAATAGGACAACGACACGCATGTATGTGACCAGGTCACAAGCAGAAAAATGGACTGACACTAGGGAAACGATCAGGGACATCCAATCGGCCAGCACACCACACGAATTGACTGAGTGGGCGCGGGTGGGTCTAAGGGACGATGAAGGCTGCTGGCGGACAAAAGACACGAACAAATGGTTGCTGCCTGATGCATATTTGATCCCCATACTGACAATGGCACACTCCCCTGCACACATAGGCTCTGCCCCCATGATTGAACTAATTTCCAAAGTTTGGCACAACAACAAGATCCCCGACTCGGCCAAACGCCTAGTCCAGCAGTGCCTTATCTGCTTACAACACAACCCCGGGAAAGGAACTGTGGTACCCCGGGGAGGGTTTGGGATCCCCGACCACCCCTTTGAGGTCCTTCAGATGGATTACATCCAGCTAGAGAGGTGCCAAGGCTTGAAGTACGTTTTAGTCATTGTATGTGCCTTCAGCAAATGGGTGGAAGCCTATCCGACCCGAGATAACACTGCCATGACTACTGCCAAAGTACTACTGAAAGAGTTTTTCCCCCGCTACGGCCTTTGTCGAATTTTATGGAGCGACAATGGCCCCCACTTCATAGCTGAAGTTATCCAACTAATCCTGAAGGGGTTAGGGGTAAAACAAAGGTTCCATGCGGTCTTCCACCCCCAATCCGCTGGCCTGGTTGAACGACACAACGCTACACTGAAACTGAAACTGTCAAAAATAGTGGCCACCACAGGACTTAAGTGGCCAGATGCCCTTCCACTGGCATTACTATCGATGCGCTCCACTCCCACTAAGCACCACTTGACCCCCTACGAAGTTGTGTTTGGGCGGCCTATGAACCTCTGGACTGCCCCCAAACCGACCTCCATTCACGACGTCCCCGACGTCCTGGTGTCAGATTATTTATACAAGTTAACTAAAACATTGTCTGTCATTCATCAACAGGTGCAGCAGGCCATCCCCGATGCTTCCAGGGGTCCCGGTCACGATATCCAACCGGGTGACTACATCCTAGTCCGGAACTTTCAACGAGCGAAGAGTCTGGAACCCCGGTGGACGGGCCCCTGGCAAGTACTGATCACCACTCGGACGGCTCTTCGAGTGGAGGGGAAGAAGCACTGGCTGCACGCCCACCACTGCAAAAAGATTTCCTCGACCCTGGCCACGACAGACAACGTCAGCACCCAAGAAGAGCTCCTGAACAAAGACCGACCATCACTGAACTGCTATCCTGATACCGAGGCACTTGAACTTGCAAAACACTCTGATCCCACTGTGCCATCTCGAGAAGGGTATTTCCTGCGTCGAAAGGAGGGAGCTTCGGCTAAGTAGGCCACTGACTAAGTTAAAAATCTCAGAACGGTGACCCAAAGCAACCAAGGGTTACCCGGAGAGAAGCTAAACAAAGTCTGTGGTTCTGCCCACTACCGAGCACCTTGAAGATGAAGATGATGGAAGCGCCAGATAAGAAGATGATGGAAGTGCCAGATAAGAAGACGTCGGAAGCAACAGGAAATACCCACTACAGGAACCCAAAGACTGACAATTTGCACAAATCAAAGACAATCGCTTTCTTCATTGTCTTCCTCTTTTGCCTCCTCCTCATGACCTCCTTCTGGATCTTGGAGGAAAGCACACCCGCCCACCAGATGTTGCCAACCACTGTCCAGCCAACGACCATGAAAGAGCACCACCTGATCACCCTTTCACCTCAGCTCCGAGAAAGGCGTAGGGAGTTCTGGAACAATTCCTTCGTACAACTGTTGCACCAGCACAACCTTGCTGCAAATGCCACGAACTGCTGGATCTGTGGGTTGCTCCCACATGCTACCGGACACTCCATCCCCTTCATCCCTTCTCCTTTCTCAGTTCACGGCTCCTGCCTCGCCTGGTTGATCCTCATGCAGGAAAGCCACAAGGACAACGCCGCTTCTGGTCAGACAGTGTCACACTTCTACTATGGGTTCTGGCTGAACAAGACAGGAAAGCCCTTTTGTCCTGCAATTTCAGGTTCAACCTTCCTTACGAACATCCCTGCCAAAGAAAGGGTCGAAATGCAAGTGCTCCACAATCCAGCCAGACCCACCTTCTCCCACCTGCGGAAACAAACGGCTGCCACCCTGACCGTGGCCCTGTCTGTCATCAATGTCACAGGACTCGTATGCCTCAAAGGACAAGGAACGCAGCTGGTGGGTCACAGTTCTTGTCGCATCACCAAAACATTGGTCTCAGCTGACCCCCCCACCTTTGTTGCATCCCCGAATATGTACTTTGTTTGTGGCACCAAAGCTTACACTTGGCTCCCAAGAAGCTGGAGGGGTACGTGCTACATCGCCTTCGTTCTTCCTCCCACGTATGTGGCTCCAGCCAACCACCTCCGGCAAAAGCGCGCCGGAGATGTTGAACAAGCCGACTCCACCGGAGCACAGTTCTTGGATGCAGCAAAGGGACTTGTTCCTCTGTGGGGACCAATGGCAAATAGCCGCGCTATCCGACACCTGACTCAGGCATTAGAAACAACCATTAACATCACCACTGGCATCCTCGCCAACAACATGGCTGAGCTTCAGGCCGTCCGCCTGGTGGCTCTTCAAAACCGTCTTGTTCTAGATGTGGTTCTGGCCGACCGCGGAGGTGCATGCCGCATCATCGGCTCCAGCTGTTGCACCTACGTGCCAGATAACTCACCTTCAGTCTACAAGGCAATCGAACACCTCCACAGACTGTCCTCAGAGGTTCACCAGGAGCAGGAAGGATGGTCGCTTGGAGGCTGGTTCTGGGACACTTTGAAGAACTGGGGATGGAGATTGTTCACGTTTTTATTGATACCAATCATAATACTGTGTGGGTGTTGCCTAGGTATTCAATGTTTACCACCTTTATGTGCACTCATTTCCAACTGTATGTGCCCAAAGACTTTGAACTTTAAACCTGAGCACATGAGTCCCCTGTACGAGATAGAGGTGCGTGGTCTCATGGGGATCGATCCGAACTGACAAGCTGGCGAGACATGTTAAAGGGAGGACTGTGGAATTTTAGTTTGTGTACTAAACATCATCTACGCCATCTTGCCGATTCACGTATGAACATACACGACAGCCATTTTAGGTACCATGGTCTCCCTGTTCACGATCGCCCATCAGCACACTTCCCTGAACCTTGCAAGCCTTCCCCGCGCCTCCTGGCTGCCCCCGCGCTCACATGCACAAGCCATGAAACCCCCCCATGACTCTGTCTCAGGGAATCACGCCCCGCGCCTGACCAACACCTCCTTTCCGTCCATGAATACCCCTCCTTTGATGACCCCTTCCTCTGAGCCCGACTGCCTGTACGAACCGCTGGTCATCCCTTAGCCCGAGGGTACAGTTTATTGCCCACTACTGTATGCACTCGCCTCTCCTGAAGGAGACCACTATTAATCATGACGTCCCCACCCCCTGAGATTCGATCAGGCGCACACATTCCAAAGGAATCGGCAGAACACTCAGCTGCGTGATAGCCCCTCCCAATCATATGAGGGGAAATGGCCTCTACTGTTGTCATGTGTTGGAATGGGCCGGAACTGGGGAGGTGCCGGGGATGTCGTTCTCATACTTCACAATGTCCTTGCTGTAATAAAGAACGTTCACATGTCTTAGACCAGTGTATAAAAGACCAGGTCTCAGAGAGGTTGAGAGAGCACCTCGAGACGATACCTTGTTGTCTGATCTGATGTGTTCTACTCCGACGGAATAAACTTGTTTCCTGTCTTCCTGTCTCCAGCGCCTGCCTCTTTATTGAATAACTTCGTATGGTATTAGAGGTGTTTTACGCCGGGCAAATTTAACTTAGGAAACATCTACTGAAATCGCCTGACCATTTTGAATTGATCTTTATCAATATGGTAAATAATTCAGTCAAGCCTGTTGAGTTTACGTTTTGATCATATGATGCAAAAGAAAAGTAAATCAATTTCTCCCCAAAATAGATCACTGTTTGTCGATTTTATGGTTTAAATCGTGGTCTGAGCGTCTTTGAGTCAGAGCACCGTGGGGGTGGTAAGACTTACTGGTCAAGTCTTAACCACGGATACCTCTTTGCCATACATGCCTTAACAACGCATATTCTGTTGTAAAGTCAAGCGTGGAAAAGGCATATGTGTTGTTAAGACTTACGTGGTTGAGACTACTTGGAACCGGCATGCGTGTTAAACGAATGCGTGGTTTCATCACTCAACCAATGCAGCGTTCTCAGCATCTTGCATCTACCGGGATCTCTTTGGACTTCTGGGAGAGGAGAAGTGAAGTGTGGTGAAGCAAGGCTATACATCAACAAGCATTTGCAATGCAATAGGTCTCACATTTTTGAGAGTTTGAGCTATTGGTATTGTAAATGACAATGCCTTTTATTTATGTGTTGTGTTTAAAACAGATAAATAAAAGGCATTGTCATTTACAATGCCAATAGCTTAAACTCTCGCAAATGCGAGACCTATTGCATTGCAAATCCGTGCTATAGAAATGTAAAAAAGCATTAGGCGAGAGTATGTCCTGCCTGTAACAGTAGGCAGGGCAAACTTGTTTGAGAAAATAGTGCTCAGAGGCTGTAATTAAAGCCTACCGAGCAACAACACACATAACAGGGGGTTTCCCCATGGGAGGTTACAAAATGAGATAAGGTGGTACTAAGGAGGAACTACCAAGCCTTTTGACCAATGAACAGCCACAGTTTACAGTGGACAATGACACAAGCTAATGAAAAATGTGAGCAGAGGGTGGGCAGAGCTTCAAGTCCCTACCTCAATACAGCATGCCTCGCAGAGCAGCGCATGCGATGCCCAGGCTCGACCTAAAACGCACACCTCATGAGTTGTTAGCCGCAGCTGGTCCAATGGTGGGCTTTACGGGAGAGGTTCAGGAAACACTGCAATCTGAAATCTCCACAGTTGCAAAGACTACAATAACCTGAAAACTGTTCTGGCCACGTACACCATCTCTTGAACTTATATTCTGCAGTAAGACATGAGGGGCGGCCCGTATTAGGGAAGTATGGGGTTTGATGTATGTCTTTGGAAGGTCTGGGCATCAAAATATTTAGCACTTGCTACTTGGGCGCCAGTGTTGGTCCCTTTAAATTCAATATATATTAATGTACTTGTGCCCCCTGTCTTTTATGGATAGGGCTATCAGAGGCTATGGATTTAGGGTCAAAATAGCAAAAGCGGTGTTGAGGTGGTATCCATTTCTGCTCCCTCAGACCAGCTAATCCTTTTAACTGGTTGCATCTTCCACTGCTGGGATGATGTAATTAATTGGAAAGCACCTTTTTAGTCTATGCAATCTTATCAACTCCTGATTCTTAAGGACCTCACTTCACCACTTCCCCTTTAGCCTTCCATTTTATACTCGGTGCTCGCCCCTCCTGAGTTTACACCTGTATATGGTGCTTGTGCTAGGTCATGTGAGGGTCATCGTGCACCAGGTGGAAGGGTGTGGTGAACGGATGCACTAACAGACACGGCACAACAACAAATATTGTGTAGTTCACCAGTATAAAACGCTATTCAAAGAGATTGCATGAAAGAAGCACGCATGGTTGCACCATGCAGGCCTCTACCACGCAGCCTAACCACAAATGTGTCTTAACCACACATTCCTTACCACGCAATTTCGTGTTACAGGAATGAATAGTAAAGTGGTATCTGTGGGTAAGATTCCCACTGCTCCTACACCCACACCCCCAGCGCTGTTCCTAAAACCTAAAACCCTGACCTCCCATCCCCTTTGCCCTCCCTTAAACTGTCTCGACCCCTTCCACTGCCCTGAAACTTAACCCGACCCCCAGCCCTAAAAACGACCCCAACTACCCATTCCCCTCCCAGTGCGCTAAAGCCTAACCCTGCCCCTTTACTTACACTACCCCGAACCCCTGCGCTGTCCCTTACATTACCCCAACCCCTTCCACTGTCCAATAATCTAACCTGACCCCAGCCCTAAAAACGACCCCAACTACCCATTCCCCTCGCACTGCCCTAAAGCCTAAAACCCTGTCCCTTTACTTAAACTACCCGACCTCCCACCACCCCCAGTGCTTTCCCTTAAACTACCCCAACCCTTCCAGTGCCCTGAAACGTATCCTGATGCCCCCAGCCCCACTCACTTCACCACGGCGTCTTCCTGCTACTGTCTTTTCTTTCTTCCATTCCTGCAGCAGCTAGATCCCGTACTGCCTTAACCATGCACATGCTTGGTTTAGACAAATATGTGGTTAAGGCATGCCTGGTTGTGCTTGTCTAGTAGGAACTACCTGTGGCTAAGACAGCGGTGTTCTGACTGTTCCCCCGCTGCATTAGCCAGCACTGGACTCCAGCGCATTCTCATTTACGGAAGCCTGTGTACAAGAGCAGGATTTTGTGGGATAGCCATTTCCATCACAATGCCTTTCTAAGGGGTTGATCTGTACACAGGAATATGGATGACCACAATAATGACGTTACCATTGACCAAAACTGGCACTCTACGTAGATCTTCTGGGGGTGCTTTAATTGATTAAGATTGACACACAACAAAAGGCTTATGACGTAAAAACATGCAACTCCTATTCAAGCCAAAAGGGAAGTCACTTTCTTGAAGATGTTATAGAAGTAGATCTGCCCTCAGAGAAATATATAATGATGAAAATGTGGTGTAGTGATGTATAAAAACACAATTTATTAAAATAGACTAGTAACAGTCAGTGATGTACCAGATGAGAAAGGGGATTAAATGCTCTGAGGGCACTATCTGTTCTCCAATACAATGATGGTAGGGGTTATTGTAAACTTACACTATGATTTGTCCCCATCAGTTTGTGAGTTTAAGAAGCACTTTTGTGTGTGAGTGTTCTTTCAGAAAAAGAGCAAATCTCTGTTGTTAAAATAAGGTATAATAGCCAATGACTCAACTGAAAATCAATACTGGGCAGCTCCTACAACCCACAGCTAATATTTGCTCAAGCAAGTCATCGATTTTAGTATTCAACCTTGAAGGGTGTTTGCAGGTACCAGATCACATTTTTACTTCCCAGGTGGAGTTGTGTTTACAGTACTTATTGATGCTCATATGCGTGCTGCTTACAATGAGCAGGCAACCATTAAGAGAAATGGGGTAACCCATAAGGCATGGACCTGGGTATATCGTAATATAGAAAAGACAATGGTCCTAGACCTATCAATTGTATTGATTGATTTAATCAATTGTAGTCATAATATTCTGCATGGAGAACAGCCACAACCTGTCCGTTCATTTAGTACTACATCAACTTGGTACCACAAAATTAGCCACCACCACAATTATCAAAATCACTTTTCATTTATTAAATTATTTCTCATTTTTTCATTTTTAACGATTCATATTTTCACAATATTTCATTTCAAATTGATAAAAACAACAACAGAGGTTGCCCAGGAAAAGAAAAGAATTGTGCAAAGAAGTGATCAAGAATGTGAAACAAGTTAACAGAAAGGAAACCAAATTAGTGAAACAAAAGGACTATTCACATAATTTAAAGAACACTCGGACATGCAATTTTCCGTATTTTAGGACCCTAGCCAAACCCTTTTTGGAGCTTATTAATCAGGACAATTATGTCTCAAGGTTTTGCACTATATAAACTTTTTAGTTGGTCCAGGGTTGAATGAGGATACCGTCGACGTTTCGACTCGTCTTATTCCCAACCGGTTAGTTGAACCTGGGGATTGCGAGTCTTCATCAGGACAGGAAAATAGAGGCAACCAAGGGATAATAATAACCCTATGAGAGATAAAATTGAGGATTACTATTGGTGGTGGATAAGGCTAATTACAAAACTAAAACCCAAAATTGGGTCTTATTTCTTACCCATTAGGGATGAGAAAACGAAAGGAGGTGGTCCATAGTTCCAACTTCCCAAATAGTCTTCTTAATATCGGATCTCAGGAGGGCACAATGCTTCATGTGTACATCCTGGTATATAATTACCTACAGATAATTTTACATAATATCAGTGTATAATTCACCCTAAGTCAAACAAATAATTGTATTGAACTTTGATTTTTACCTTGGTGTTATAATCTCTAATCCAAGGGAATCCTGTTCATAATTCCAGGAAACTGGGGAGACACAATGAGGTCTCACTTAGAATACACATTTTTGTTGGATTTCATCAAAACAATTCATGTTACAAGCTACTAAAAAGTACCTTAAAACGATGAATCCAGCACATATAGTCAATATGCCTTACTCGTTTGTGCACCTACTCATGGAGTCAGGTAGCTGTTTGAAAGGGAGAGACAAAATCACGTCTCAATCAATACCATGAGAGTCTTAGCATTCAGCTTTTATGCCGAACAAAAACGGGTGCAGTAAGGGGGCACAGTGATTGTAAGGCCATTACCTTGTTTTGAATATAATGATCCGAATATGCAGCCAAGCCTCGCTCTGTTCAAGGACGCTGCTGTTACTGCTACCGCATTCACGCGTGTAATTGTAACCGTCCCCGTCTTCCGATTAACCATAGACAGAGGACTGGTTTCAGGGTTATCACGTGACATAGGTGAGTAGAAAATCACGACCAGGCCAATTATTACATAAATGACCGTATGTGTGGTCTTGCGCTATTCATAAGCATGGCTCCATATTTTAATACATTATTACGAGCGTTTCCACAAGTTTACAAAAAAAACGGGGAAACTGAAAACCATATCGGAATAAATACCGAGACCTATCCGTTGTGCACTCAATCATGAAAAAGGCAATATTAGCTGTTAAAGGCTTCATCTGGTCATGATGTTCCTTACGATGTACACAAAACTAAACATAAACGATGGACAACCTCAACAGTCATCATGTCCAACGTAAGAGTTATAACATTAACAGTCCGCCAGTCTTTAGCTCCACCTAGTGGGATGTAAAATGGTGCCACATAGGGTTCAGATTGAGTCTACACGTAGGTATATAGCTTATTGTCAACAAATAAAATCAAAAACAGTTGTACGCTCATATCGGTATTTTGGCACAGCTTATTCACAGTTATACCCAATCAATTGAGAATATACATGTGACAATAATTACTCATATCGGTATTTTTGAACATAACCCATATTGATATAAGGTTCATTCTCTACCATCACGACATAGAGAAAATTGAAATTAGTGCATTAAAAACCAACGACAATTATATTATATGTTTAAGGCAGACATGAAAAATCATTATAATTAATACAGAATTACATGTATATTTACAATGGAAAAATGATTATCTAATATCTGGTTGTGCAACAATTGTAAAATCAAACACATAGTTGGTTTAATCATAACATTCCTAGGTACATGTCAAATTGATAACGCTACATGTACACCAGTTTCATTAATATGCATACTGAACACAGTCTCAATAGTACTTATGTATCAAATGTCAAATACCCAGTAGTGCAACCTGTTTATTCATCTCCTCAAGTTCATTGAGCCCCTTATTGACCGTGTTTAGAGTGTAAATCCATTTGCACTCCCTTCTATTCAAGGTGTTGTGTAGATTACCTCCTCTTGGGTTTTTTGTTATTTTTTGTTATTTTTTCGTTATTTTTTCAATCACCCACCACCTCAAACTGTTTTCTGGGTGTTCAAATGTACTGAAATGATCCACCAATGGTGCGCCTTGGACTTTACAGCGTATCCGGCTCATATGCTGCAAGATCCGGCATTTTACTTTTTGGGTTGTCTGACCCACATACAAAAAACCACATGGGCACATAATTGCATAAATTACCCATGTGGTGTTACAGTTGGTATGTTGTGTAAATTTGTATGTGCGCTCATTGTGATTGAAACTGTTACCTTCAATTGTCAAAGGGCAAGCCTTGCAGGTCCCACATTTTCTGTGGCCAGACACTGCTGCTGTACCCCACAATGTCGATTGACTTGGAGGCTGTTTTTTAGGCAGCAAGGATTGAACTAAGTGATCGCGGATATTCATCCCTTTACGGAATGCATGTAATGGTGGCGGGATTCCACCCAATTCTCCGCTGATCAAATGCCAGTGACGATTCACACATTTTTTAATAGCATTACTTTTAGTGTTGAACGTCGTTATACAAACCAATCGTTCTTCCTTAAGTTTTGGTTTAGTACAGAGTAAGTGTTCACGGTGGTTATGCCATGCTCTTTTTCTGGCTTTTTTGAGTAGGCGACTTGGATACCCACGTTCAGCCAATCTCAACATCAAAGTAGCTGATTCATCAAAGTAATCATCTTTTTTAAAACAATTCCGCCGCAACCTCAGGAATTGCCCAAAAGGCAGGTTGTCCCTGAGGTTGCGTGGATGGTGGCTGGTATATCTAAGAAGGGTATTTCTTTCACTACTCTTTCTATGTAGGGTGGTTTATAATCTTCCTTCCTCAGTTTTTATTTTTAAGTCCAGAAAATTAATAGACATCGCACTTGATTCCAAAGTGAACTGTATGTTACTTGAGCAGGCATTCACCCAACCATGAAATTCAGTGAGTTCTGACTGATTACCATGCCAGATCAAAAGGACATCGTCAATATACCTTACCCACAACAATATATTGTTGCGGTAAGGATTATATTGATTTAGGATGTATTGATTTTCATATTCACTCATGAAAATTATGGCCAGGTTCGGAGCAAAGCTTGCCCCCATCGCTACTCCATTTGTTTGAATATAGTATTCATCTTGGAATACAAAAAAATTCTTGGTCATGGCAATTTCTAAAAGCTGGACAATAAATTCTGTTGGTACTCTATGGGGTGCAATTCTCGTATTAAGTACACGTTCCATACAGGTCAGTGCCTCATTCTGGGGAATATTGGTATATAAAGATGTAATGTCCATTGCAGCTAATATACATGTGTTATAGTCATATTTGAAACCTTCCACCAATTGGATTGTATGTGTGGTGTCTCGCACATATGTAGGAGTGGCAATGGCTATAGGTTTTAAAAATACATCCACGTATTTGCACAATGGTTCCAATAATGACCCACACCCTGAAATTATTGGTCTTCCCGGGGGGTCTTCTAATCCTTTATGCACCTTAGGGAGGGTGTATATTGTAGGTGTTCTAGGGTTTGTATTGTTTAGAAAGTCGTATTCATGTTTATTAATAATTCCCTGTTCCAAAGCTCCCTTTGTCAATTTTTGAATGGATTCACTAATATTTTTCGTAGGGTCTTTTTTTAAATGTACATAGTTCCCCGGTTTTCCTAGTTGAGAGAAGATTTCAGATTTATATTTGTCCAGATTCTGTACAACAATAGCCCCGCCTTTATCGGCGGGTTTTATAACGATGTTGGTATTATTCTTTAAAGATTGCAATGCAGTTTTTTCATCGCGACTTATATTATATGGAACATATTGTCGGGCAGTCATTGTTTTTTCAACATCCCTCAGTACAACTTGTTCATAAGCCAATATCTTATTGTCAATAGAGTGTGTCGGGGGGTTAAACCTGGAGGGTGGTCGTAAGCCACTACCTGAAAACACAGGATTGTAAGGAGTTTTTTGGAAGTAGTGTTTAAGGCGAACTTTCCGAAAGAATTGCTGCAATTCAATTCTGATGTTAAAATCATTCGGTATAGTGGTAGGGACAAAAGATAGACCTTTAGACAAGACCTGTTGTTCTATCGGGGACAGTTGGTAATCCGATATATTGATTATGGGGTTATCTGATACGTTTTTCACCATTTGTATTGCTGACGTCTCGTATTGATTTCCCCATGGGAGTTCTGTTGGAAGTGAGTTTGTTTCCTCCCACGACCTGTTCCCCTGTTCCAAGGGCGAGTTCTGGAACCCCTGGGTCTCCCCCAGGGGCGGCCTCTCGTAGATGTACCCCACCATTGATCCTCTTCTAAAAAAGGCTGTTGTTCTGAGTAATTCTGGGGAGGGGGAATGTTATTCGATGAGCTCGTACTTGTGCTGGGACGTTCAGAGTCACTATCGGTGCCACTGCTTGCAGATGATCCCGAAAAATTGGTATATCTCTTGTAGCCACCTCTACCCCTACTAGACCAACCTCCTCTTTGATCTTTTTCAAAATATCCCTCTTGGAGATAAGGGTACGTGATCTTTTTATCATACACTTTTATGTCTTTTGCAACCTTTTCCAATTTTGTGCCCTGTGTGTAGACGTCAAAGTCTTTTATCGTCTTCTCTAACCTTTCTAAGGCTTCCTTGGCATTGACAAGGGCCTTATCATCGATAATCTCCTTTCTTAAATCCGCTATTTCTTTGGTCAATCTTTCCACTTCTTCCACCGCAGTTTCAATGCCCAACACCATCCAGTGTCTGGAACAGGTGTTGGACACGAAACAGAAATTTTCTTTGAATTTGGGATTTTCTAGAAAGATAGCAGGTTCATTTCTGACCTGTAGACCAATTGGTATTACGTTAGAGCGAAGATATTTAGCAAGAGTGTGACCGTGAAGCCTAGTTCTTATCAGCTTTTTCTCTAGTCTCTCTAGTTTTGAAATCTTTTCATTTAAGGACAAGTCATTAGTTACTGTACTACCAGCTATGAGTGTACCCCCTCCCTCTTCTTCTAGGAGTTTATTAATATAGTCCTCGCTATATGTAAGGGTTTCCTTTTTAGACATAGTCAGGTATTATACAGATATTGTAATGACCAAAACACATGACAAAGTACATACAATTGACAATTTACATATATTTAACAAAACAACCCTTGCAGTCATGCTGCACAAAGGTAACCATTAAGAGAAATGGGGTAACCCATAAGGCATGGACCTGGGTATATCGTAATATAGAAAAGACAATGGTCCTAGACCTATCAATTGTATTGATTGATTTAATCAATTGTAGTCATAATATTCTGCATGGAGAACAGCCACAACCTGTCCGTTCATTTAGTACTACATCAACTTGGTACCACAAAATTAGCCACCACCACAATTATCAAAATCACTTTTCATTTATTAAATTATTTCTCATTTTTTCATTTTTTCATTTTTAACGATTCATATTTTCACAATATTTCATTTCAAATTGATAAAAACAACAACAGAGGTTGCCCAGGAAAAGAAAAGAATTGTGCAAAGAAGTGATCAAGAATGTGAAACAAGTGAACAGAAAGGAAACCAAATTAGTGAAACAAAAGGATTATTCACATAATTTAAAGAACACTCGGACATGCAATTTTCCGTATTTTAGGACCCTAGCCAAACCCTTTTTGGAGCTTATTAATCAGGACAATTATGTCTCAAGGTTTTGCACTATATAAACTTTTTAGTTGGTCCAGGGTTGAATGAGGATACCGTCGACGTTTCGACTCGTCTTATTCCCAACCGGTTAGTTGAACCTGGGGATTGCGAGTCTTCATCAGGACTGGAAAATAGAGGCAACCAAGGGATAATAATAACCCTATGAGAGATAAAATTGAGGATTACTATTGGTGGTGGATAAGGCTAATTACAAAACTAAAACCCAAAATTGGGTCTTATTTCTTACCCATTAGGGATGAGAAAACGAAAGGAGGTGGTCCATAGTTCCAACTTCCCAAATAGTCTAATTACTGCACCCGTTTTTGTTCTGCATAAAAGCTGAATGCTAAGACTCTCATGGTATTGATTGAGACGTGATTTTGTCTCTACCTTTAAAACAGCTACCTGACTCCATGAGTAGGTGCACAAACGAGTAAGGCATATTGACTATATGTGCTGGATTCATCGTTTTAAGGTACTTTTTAGTAGCTTGTAACATGAATTGTTTTGATGAAATCCAACAAAAATGTGTATTCTAAGTGAGACCTCATTGTGTCTCCCCAGTTTCCTGGAATTATGAACAGGATTCCCTTGGATTAGAGATTATAACACTAAGGTAAAAAGCAAAGATCAATACAATTATTTGTTTGACTTAGGGTGAATTATACACTGATATTATGTAAAATTATCTGTAGGTAATTATATACCAGGATGTACACATGAAGCATTGTGCCCTCCTGAGATCCGATATTAAGAAGACTATTTGGGAAGTTGGAACTATGGACCACCTCCTTTCGTTTTCTCATCCCTAATGGGTAAGAAATAAGACCCAATTTTGGGTTTTAGTTTTGTAATTAGCCTTATCCACCACCAATAGTAATCCTCAATTTTATCTCTCATAGGGTTATTATTATCCCTTGGGTGCCTCTATTTTCCAGTCCTGATGAAGACTCGCAATCCCCAGGTTCAACTAACCGGTTGGGAATAAGACGAGTCGAAACGTCGACGGTATCCTCATTCAACCCTGGACCAACTAAAAAGTTTATATAGTGCAAAACCTTGAGACATAATTGTCCTGATTAATAAGCTCCAAAAAGGGTTTGGCTAGGGTCCTAAAATACGGAAAATTGCATGTCCGAGTGTTCTTTAAATTATGTGAATAATCCTTTTGTTTCACTAATTTGGTTTCCTTTCTGTTCACTTGTTTCACATTCTTGATCACTTCTTTGCACAATTCTTTTCTTTTCCTGGGCAACCTCTGTTGTTGTTTTTATCAATTTGAAATGAAATATTGTGAAAATATGAATCGTTAAAAATGAAAAAATGAAAAAATGAGAAATAATTTAATAAATGAAAAGTGATTTTGATAATTGTGGTGGTGGCTAATTTTGTGGTACCAAGTTGATGTAGTACTAAATGAACGGACAGGTTGTGGCTGTTCTCCATGCAGAATATTATGACTACAATTGATTAAATCAATCAATACAATTGATAGGTCTAGGACCATTGTCTTTTCTACAATGAGCAGGCAGCAGATGTCTGTTCAGCAGCAACTAAAGGAGATCAGTGGTGACAGGAGAGGTCTAATCTAAATGACCTAATCACCAGGGTAACTAATTATCATGCCGGTGTATGGATTAGAGGCATGTCATAAAAGGGATGAGCCTTTAGACAGGTAAACCAAAGACATCTGCCTTAGCACGACACCCACCAGTTTCATGGAATAATGTCTTCCATGCTTTAAGATGCTATAGACTAATGTAGACTAACAAGCTAACATCAATATCTGGCTCCATGCAGAGATTTTTCAGGAAAAGGTTCATATCTCCAGGTACGCCTTGCCTTCTAATAATGTACCTCATTGTGCGGAAACCATGTTGAGACCATATCATATAAGGAATGCACATTTGCATCACATGGGAAAACCTTTTTGGACAAAAGGACAATGGAAATATAGGCAAGGCACTTAGGGCCAGATGTTCAAACACTTCATTTTGTGAGTTTCTAATTGTGAAATGAAATGTACTAATGTGTCTCAGACAGATTAGAGATTCACAATGGGGGTCGCAATTCACCGGCCTCATCCATATTCATGATTGGATTAGATTGGATTTGCGAACCAGTGGGAATGGGCAATAAGAAAGGGATGGTGGCCTGCTGGGGACAGTAGACCACCATATCTGTGTTTGCTTTTAAATAAAGCAACTTTTATTTTTAAATGCGTCCTGTTTTCCTTAAAGGAAAATGGAATGTGTTTCAAAAAGAAAAATGAAACATTTCTGTTTCATTTGTTAAGGGTAGGCATTGGTCTGTTAGACCTCTGCCTGCACTTAAAAACGTTTTTGCGACCATTCACAAAGAGGAAGCGGTCCTCTGCGGACCCCTTCCAGTTTGTGACTGGCTTACCACCTACTTGAAGTAGGTGGTAAACTGCAATTGTTTTGCAACCGCATTCCGGTCATAAAAAAAATCTTACATCCCCCTGTGAATTGCTATAAGGAAGGGATGCTACATTAACATATATTGTGTTTGCATTGGAGTATTACAACTGCTCTTTCCTGTCATTTCACAGAAAGCAAAACCCATTAGCCCATATGACTAAAGCAGCTGGCATCTAATTTAGAGAAATAACTGGCATGTACTCACAACCTGCGTACCACATCAGGCATCATGGTATGTAGTTTAATTCCTTAACATGGACTGAGCTCCCATTATTAGTGTATTATTTGGCTGACAGTACTCTTATTTTTCACAGAGTTCCTTATTGTTCGCACACATTGTTGTGCACCCACATTATACCTCTACATTACCTGACTGATAGCGCTGTACTATATCCCGACTGCCAGCCCTCCCCCACCCTCATTTGGGGTAAGTTCCCAATGGGTAAGATCTGACCGCATTGTTACGAACTTGAAATCTTGATGTCCGTTTATAACACACTAATACTTATTCTATCTTACTTCTCACATGTGTAGTACCCGTGTGATGTATTCCTATAGGTTCTGAATCGATCCCCCTATTCCTGACCCTATTCTGGTTAACAAACCAACAAGTTAACTAGCAGTCAGCCCATGAGGCAGCAAACCCCCATGATGCAGATACCGTTATCTGACGAAGCCACACTACGGCACAGGAACGTGTTATCTGATTAGGTCATAACGCTTGCGATCTAATTAGACAAGCGATATTCCTCCAGCCCCTGATAAGGCATACGGAGTTCTCATAACAAATCAAACCTATGACAACCTGGGAAAAACCCTGCGGCCATTGTTTTGATTTCACCGAGAATTTCAGCAAAAGAATGTGCTAACGACCTGGTCGTATGACATCTTTATTGACGTATCTATGTCCATCCTTACGTCAATCTCGGCACCTTAAAGGTATAAATATTACCGATATTGCCCTATGCAAACACACGCGGTGGTGACGAGACGGAGCAGCCATACTTGCCGAAGCCCAGAGCAGAGCAGACCCCGCTGGCGCAGCCCCGCCTTCCTGACGCGCTGAGAGAAGCTGCTTTCTCCTGCCAAGAAAATCCAGCACCGGCGTTTCCGGGTAGCCCTCGCAGGCAGCCTGGAATATCGAGACCAGAGACGAGAGATACCATCACTCATTCATCCTAACTTCCAGGTACAGAACTGAATAACCCCTCGCAGAGAATTCTTTAGTCAGTCACTTGGCAAAAACAAACTTAACTTAAACTGTAACTTTCTATTCCCGCCCACGTATTAGGCTTAGGTCAGGTACACGGGGTAGGCGTATTTAGAAACACCAGTTGAGTACGTTTAGTCAAATGTATATGTGTATAAATATATTTTATTCATTTTAAACCTTCATATGGCTTAGAAACCATATCAATGTTTTTACAGTATTATTTTATACTTCTGCTTTTAATGTATGCACTTTACTTAACTATAAGTATTGCAATAATATCGATCCATTTCTCTTGTACGAGAAAAGAGACTGATCAATAAATAACATCTTTTATTGAACACGCCCGTCTCTTCCTTTTCTCTACATTCTGATGAGACTAAGAATGCACGTACTGACTGAGTAAAATAAATTGCCTTTTGTTCACACGACTCTCGAGATACACTCTTGATTAGGGGAGAGCAAAGTTGTCATGTTCTATGGTTGTCAGAAACTAAATCCCTTCTTGTCTAATCAGGGAAGTTAATTCCTTCCTGAACATTCGAGAAAGTTTCTAGTGAACTCTGAGCTAGCTGGCAAACCCAAAACTTTAAGTCTAATATCGACAGTAGTAGACCTAGTTAACGTCTGGTCTAGGCCTATACTATTGAAGGTATTATTCCAATGCGCAGAGCCTATTGGGATAATAGGAACTACACTACATGGCGCCCAACGCGTTTGGAAAGGGTGATAAAACTAACGTAAGACATTTAGAGTAACTCAGTCGTGCTTTCTCACTCAGACCCCTTTTCCCCATAATACTCCAAAGACGTCTGGAGTGGGTGAAAGGTAAATATCCGCCAAACCTCGCAGGAGGAAACTCCTATGTATGGTACTTGGTTTAGTCAACGTTGAAGGATAAACCGTTCCAAAATATTGTGCATCTAATCTTTGTTTCCATAAGAAACCTGATCTGCAAACAAAAGAAATAACCATCCTGTCAGTAAAATGGGAGACAGTGATGAAGAAAGAGAGGCAGTTAGATTAGCAGCTGACATAGCAGAAGCTGATACTGCACTACAAAATGCAGACCTGGAGATAATACTCATCCCGGTCATCAAAAGGAAATCTATAACCTTAAAACTTATAGAAAATGGACTGACACCTAGAGGTGGTACAGTCATATTCGTAATTGAGGCACACGAATATCGGCAGACAGAGGTATACTATTCATGGATACATTTTTCAGCAGCAAATGCTGTAACAAAGTACTTCCACTATTACAAAATAGAGGAACCTCCTGAAACGTACACTCCTTTCGAGGAGGTGGATGTACCACTCAAATTTCAAGAGCACCTGCTCCTATTTGATGGCGCCCTAAAACATAATAATCACATCACCAGGCTCGGTCCTTTAGGTAGACCAGGAGCGACGTGGCTGGTCCTAGCCGGATACACACCACATCCAGACATCGATGGGATGTCTGCAGCAAACCTTTTAATGCAGCTAAAACAACTAATAAAAATACATAGACAATTAGTCCAGTATGTGATGCAGACTTCAACAATTCAACCAGCCATAAAAATTCCACAGCTGACCCCTCACCAGGGGAACACAAATAAAATTACACCACAGAACATACAATCCTGCCTAGGTAAAGTACCGGCTAAACGGGAACAAATACCATTCTGGTTGGCACAAAAAATTACCCAAATAGAGGCGGTGTTTCCTGACACCACCCCGTTAGAAAAACACAGGATTCTGACTATCTGTCTTCCAATGGGAATCGCACCACACATTGAAGACTGTGACACTTGGGGTACAGTCTTTGCTTCCATCTACACAAAAACGCACGGTGTTCCATCCATTTCGGTAATACCAGATGTGCTAAAACAAATTCAAGATGAATATGGTCCAGAACCCGCTTTAACTCTTGGTATGAAATTACTAAAAGACTTCAAGCAGGTCTCGGCTATATTATTAGCCAACATAAAGGGAGAAGCAGCAAACGTGGCGATCCGCCAGAGGTTAAAAGAGACAGATATAGCAGACCAACCAGCTGAAATTGCCAGAATCATAGAAAAATCCTATGAGGAACTAGGTAGAGATAGTTTAGGTGGAATACCAGTAAAACCACAACTGATTGAAAGTACTGAAAAAATATTTTTTAATAATAATTCAACATCACAGAAAAAGAGCTGGGATGGAAACAAACAATCCAATCCTAAAGAAAAGAAATTCCAGTCCAGAGGAAGGTCTCCTAGGCGAAGAGAAAAATCTCCGAACCAAAGACACAGGTCACCCCAGAGTGACCCCTCTGGGAAAAGATATAACCTTAGAAATAGGGATAATATAAAAAAAACTGATAGATATCAAGACATTGATACACGTCCCTCTCAATCTTTTCAGACTTCCTCGCAGAAATCGGAAAGAAGAGGACGATCAGAACAAAGAGAAGAGCACGCCAAGTCCAAAGACAAGGAACCTGCTCAGCTAAAAAAGAAATTACAATTTCCAAAAAAGAAGGTAGCCAGTATCAAGGTAGTTAACAATGCCGAGAATACTGAGGACACAACTGAAAAACGGAGAATGGGCTCCGACAATGCTAGACAGCGCAGCAGAAGTGAGCATAGCTCGCAAAGTCCTTATGAATCATCTGGAGACAGTGGACACGAATGAATATCTTCAAGTGGAAACTGCAGACACCAGAGTTAGCAAACCTCACAAAATATACGAAATAACATTACGTATAGAGGGAGATAAGACTAGAAAAATAAGGGGACTATTTTGGGATAATCTCTCCAAGGGCTATGACATCCTTCTAGCTGAAAAAGACTGGCCACCAGAGTTTGTCAGGGAGTGCCCTCATGGCGAAGAAATAATTATGCCTGCCTTCTCAAATCACATCCCAATTCATAAAAAATACACACTTGCTAGAAAGTGGGCAGTAGCTCTAGCTCCTGCTTTATATAAAAATCACGTAGGATGGGATGAGGACTCTCCTCCTCACAAAATCCAGTTAAAATCACAACCTACTGCACAAAGGCAGTACCCAATTAAGCAAGAAGCTAAAAAACAGGTAAAAGAAATTCTAGATCAGCTAGAATACCAGGGGGTGATTGAAACTTGCACCTCACAAATGAACAACCCTTTGTTTCCGGTCTCCAAACCAGACAATTCATATCGTCTAGTTTTGGATTACCGACACCTTAACTCATGTTGCAAAACTTTTGCAGTGCAAAACTCACATAGTGCTGCACTAATGAATAACATAGTGCGCAAAAAATACAAAACAACCTTAGACATTTCTAATGGATTCTTTTGTCAAAACATAGCACCAGAGAGCAGATATTTGTCTGCATTCTCAATAAATGGCACTCAAAAGCAATTCTGTCGGTTAGCCCAGGGGTACAAGAACAGCCCGGGAGTATTCTCAGCGAGAGTAACAGAATTACTACAAATATATGACGACGAAGCATTATCGTATGTCGACGACATATACTTAACAGATGATGACTTGGAGACTCACTTGAAGAGAGTGAACACCATAATACTTGGGTTCGCAGCAGAGGGTTACAAATTCAACTTTAAAAAGTCCAGAATTGCCCATCTGACAGTCCTGTTCTTAGGATATGAATTATCAAGTGAAGGCAAAAGCCTGGCTGACAATTTCCTAGAAAAATGTGCCGTAATCCAAGCACCTAGAACACTAAAAAACCTACAGTCAATTCTAGGCTTCCTAAATTTCGGAAGAACATACATTGCAAATTACGCAGAAAGGGTCAAACCCCTTTATGATCTAATTAAACCTGATTTCAAAAGAACCAATTGGACTCAAATACACACAGAAATTTTGAGATCCTTACAAACAGACATGCTAATTAAAACAAAATTAGAAACACGTGATAACACACGCAATCTTGTGATTCGAGTCATCCCAGGGAGATGCGGATTCACATACCTGACCTCTAATGAGGGAGAAAAGGTACCAATTGCATTCAAATCACACTTGTACACAGAAGCTGAACAGAAATTCAGCATTAAAGAAAAAATTGTTCATGCAGTTCAAACCGCAATAGCTAGAGAAAAAGATCAAGCGGACGGTAGACACATCACAGTCAGAACAGCTGAATCAGCCTTGGAGGCATTAACAACACCATGTAATTTACCAACAACGACATTGAATCCGGAATGGATACAATGGGTGAATTCAATCACAACGGACAAAGTATACTACTTCTTTGATCCAGAACTAGAGGAATTAAAAAATCTAGAATATGAAAGAACATTCCCTCTGCCAATCGACATTCTGCCCTTACGACACTACGCTTGTGTAATCTATACAGACGGACATGCTCAACCCTCCGTTTGGGGAGAACAAGCATACAACCCCACATGTGAGATTACAAAAGAAGTGTGGCGCGGAGGTAAACTAAGACCTCTATTAACAAAAACACACTCAGTAGAAACTAATTCAGAACAACAAACTGAAATATTAGCTTTGAAAATGGTGCTAGATAATGCGGATCGCGAATTCCCGACACTTATAGTGTCCGATTCATATTACTGCGTCAAATCATATAACAACGATTTGCAGACATGGATTCAAAACGGTTACAAAGATGACGCAGATGCAACAATAAAGCAGAAACTGCTCTGGGAACAAATAGCTCTTTTACAAAAAGAACTACCAAAGACTCACGTGACACACTCACTGAGTCATCAGCGTGATGGCGTTCACGTTGCAGGGAATTCATTGGCTGAGACAGCCACAGCGGTAGCAACTAAATCGGCTCCCGTAGTTCGAAAAAAGCGTACATTAAAATATGTTGACGGTGAAACAGTGCTGGCGGTGAAAACGTCATTAAAGGGCGACTGCTCAGCGCTACCGATCAACTATCCACTCAATTATACATACATAATCGATGCAAACTCCGTCCCTTTTGCTCGAATCCCTGGAGTGGGGGATAGAGTGATTCCAAACATGGACAGGAGAAACTTGTTAATCGCAGACGCACATATGGGCGAGGGTCTCAGACACCTCAAACTAAAAGATTCTCTGGAAGAATTACAATCAAGGTATTGGTGGCCAGGCATGAGCCTGCATCACACCGTGTTTGTGAAAAACTGCCCAAACTGCAACAGAAATCGCAGTGGTGAGAGAAACAGTGTAATACCGTGTCGTTTCACTCCAGAAAAAATCAACAGTAAAAAGCAAGGCTTGCGATTAACATATACAGGCTAGTTTCCACTTATAATGTAGATCACCAGCACTCGGCTGACGTCTGGACTGTTATTCAAAGATTTGCGAGTCTAAATGGCATATACGCTAAGAGCATGCTACGTTTGATCATTGTTTTCACTCTAGCCTTCCAGCCTGAGGGGAAACATGGCCAAATGAGCATAGCACAGCGGGAATCTTCTCACTTCCTTCCTGAGGGATACGGGATGGTGTAAAGAAAAAACCAAGGCATAAAGCAATCTATAGCGGAAAGGATATTAGGTTCGGGGGCTGGGTGGGTCAAACATCTAATAAGTGTCCAACGTAGTCTAAATAACTTGCCAAGAAATTCTCTGAAGGGATTCAGTCCGTACGAATTATTATTTGGAACTAGGATGTTGATCTCTGACCTTGATAGTCAGACTTCAGTGGTGAAAGAAAAAAGCTTTGATATCAAAGACCGTTTGGCTATTTTACAGGACGTAAACAAAACAAGAAAAGACCTGAGCAACATAAAGTTGAAACAACAGCCAACAACCACTGAAGAACCACCACCTGTCCCAGCAAGACCTGTCTGGATTCCAAAAGTCGGGGATCTAGTCAGGGAGAAGATCGCGGTAAAGAAGGAATTTGGGCCTTCTTACAGAAAAGCAGTTCCTGTCTTGTCTGTCAACGGGACAAGATCAGTTGTACTACCGCCACTTGCTGGTAAAAAGGAGAACCGAGTTGTATCCATCGACCTGGTAAAACCACAATCATGTGGCCGATAACAAATAGTAGGCCAAGTGGACTCCCAATAAGTAGCAGAACACCAAGGTTTGCTACCAGTACAGAGGTCCTAACTAAGAGGCTCATCACATTCGAAACGCCTACAGAAGAACAACAAGGACTATGCAACAATGCAATGGAACTTAGACCTCTGAAAACCCAAATAAAAACATTTAGCAGAGACACACCAATCTATAATGAAGTACCAAGTGAAAATGCAAGAAACAGTAATCCTGAAGCAATTGGAACAATTGACAGAACTGCATCCGGCTACTTCATAAACTTCGATGATTCCTCTGAAGGCTTCAGTGAATCAAAGACACAGCCATCATCAAAAACCTTTAAAGATAAAGCTAAATAACTTTTGAAACAACTGAAAGAAACATATCTGATTTCTCCATGGATCGAATTTTGGGTGGGTTTTGGTGCATTTATCCTCATACTTTGGCTCATCATGATACTAACTTTGGGACGCTTCATTGAGGGAAAATATGCTAAAATGGACACAGCAAGTCAGAAAATCAACTTGATCCTCAAACCACACACATCTTCACACGTCGAGAAAAGAGAACTTTCTTCAGCCAACTTCACAGCCAATCCTATACCGGGTGGGGTAGCATGGGACAACACAGACTACGAAATTTATGGTCCGGTTGAAATCCTGAAATATCCACACCAAATTAAGATCTCATTGAGTGACTTTGTAAAACCAAGCTCATTTGCTGATGATTGGGACTTCGAAAGCATTAATAATATGATGTCTGACTTAGTAATGTCTGCTAAATTTACCAAACATGATTATTTGCAGGGTTCTACAAATTATGATAGTATGTACTGTTATAACCACTATGGTAACCATTTTCTACATAGATCTGCACAACCTAGAAATGTTTTAAATTATAATCAATGGGAACATTGTGCAACACCTCCAAAAGGAAGCTCAAGAACCGTTTACGACAAATATTCATACTTTTCAGGTTTTAACACAAGTAATGCTGAAACATTTTATTTCAAATTGTCAAATAAGACAGGGACAAAGACCATGATAACCAACACAAAATTGATATATTCAGACTCATTCTTTGAACAAATGAATACTTTTGGTTTTGATTATTGGGACAAAAATGTTGAATTGAAAAGTGTTTGGGGCACAAAAGAATGGCAAGTACAGGGTATAGAATCTTTGTTTAGAGCCTGCATGATCCCAGAACAAATTATATTTTTAAATGACACTGTTCAACAAACCACCTGTCTTGGCTTAGCCAAAATCAAAGACTTAAATAAACCGTCTATTCCAAAGCCAACAATGTTCAGCAATAGCTCTACAGATGAAGAGATAGACGTAAACTATGTATTAAACCAAAACAGAACACATCCAGATTGGAAACAGTGGTTGATCTGGCCCACAGATACTAATAACTGTCAAGACAGATTCCTGAACAAATCACAGGGGTTCAAAATGACCAGGCCAGACCCTAGATATCCTCAAAGACATCACCCAGGGATAATAACCGCCTACAGTGTGGGCAAATTATGCCTTCAATGGCTACAAACTTCCACACTGGCAGAAATTAAGCAACACCTAACTTTACTTACTGATGGTGCTGACTTGCGTGATTTCACTATGGGACCACGCAAACAGCGTCAAAAGCGTTTCATAGCAGCCTCTGTATATGCAGCATACAATGAGGCCTGGAAGGTTACTCAAATTGAGACAGCAGAAAGGATACGGGAAATTGACCGTATTAATTTGGAAAAATCACTTTCTGTAGTGGACAATGGGTTATGACTCTGTCCTCCAGAATTTTTTCTTTGGACAGCATTGTGTCTTCAGCAATCGACATATTATCGCAAGACTTACTATTGTTACAACACGGTCAGTCACAATTGCGTTCTATTGTACAGCTTGGCTGGACGTTACAAAATCTGCGTTCAGGCTATGTGCCTTGGCGTTTAATCAACACAACGTCACTATTCTATATCTTTAACCTTACTGATAGACAAATCAGTATGGCACAAAAGGGTGCTGATTATACAATCCTGAGCATTGAGAAACTCGAAAGATTACCAGTGACAATGTCAGAACGACCTGTCAGTGAATGGATAATACATGGGATAATTAATATTCCAATATCAACCTTCAGGTTTCAATACTGCCAAAAATATATACAGGCTGGCATGTACGAGAAATTGGGACAGGGGTACATTAAAACAACATGGAACCTGCCCTATTCACATGCATGTGTCAGTAATAAAGGACAGAAAGTGTTTCTTAGTGGCAATAATTGTGCAATGTCACTAAGCGGTACACTTCTGTGTAACGGAATTCGTTTGCATGGAGCCTGTGAAGGGAATTCATACAACCTTTCATGTCACCAGCAAGGCGCACCTGCAACAGAGATAGAACCATTCTTTCAAAGACTCTATAATGGGAGTTACATTCTAATTGTAGATCGCAGATGTTGTAGTCTTATGCCCGGGACTCCTTATCTCGTAACTACGACTGCGAAGGTCAAGTGCTGTGGACGCTCATTGTTCCCCAGCTCCTTTCCAGACAGGGAGGCAAGGGCATGGCCCAACTTGAAAATTACTTCTATTCGAATAGATACTTTAAGCAGAATGAAAACAGTGCTTCTTCAGATGCCTACCAGGCTCACGTCATCAAAAGAAACGTATGATCTACAAGTCGCAAGGACGACTGCAGAGATACATTCATTGTTATCAACTAATTCCCCCATACATTTCGCAGAAATCCTGAATGAAATCTTAAATATTTCTGATACCAGTGGGGTCTCACAAGTATTTAAGACAGTATTTTCGATGGCATTAACACCATTCAAAGCCATACTGGGTATTTTTCCAGATTTCGTCCATTCGATTTTTGGCAGACTTCCCCTCATTTTAGGACTGATTGCAGGAATCCTATTCCTAGTCCTTATTTTTCGTTATGGCAAACCATGTCACAGACAGAACACCTGCGACAAGGGAAGAAACAATCCTAGCCATTGGATACCGGGACCGGATATCAAAAATCCTGGGTCTATCCCGGCTTAGAGACCTGAACATGACTTGGTTTCTATCATTTCGACCAATGTGGCAACGATGTGTTTTACCTGTATTAAGGTGCCTGCTATGCGGAGAAGAATGCGTGTTAGACACCTGTCTGACGCTACAATCGGATGCGCCAATGGATGCAGAAACATTGTTGAGCCCAATCAAGGTTCATGCTTTGTGCTGCCCTCAAAGGCTTGTGGTAAATAAATAAATTACCGGTACTATTTTTCTATGCATTAAATGGAAAAGGATAGCTCAATAAATAAGAGGCAGAGTCCGTGGTATCTGAGTCATACGGACTTTAATTAAGTGGCTCGAGCCAATGGATATCGGGTTCCATCACCTACTAAGGTTCAGGAAGGGACATTCAACATTTCATTGACATCATACAATATATATAGTATAACCATACAGTTGCATTGAATACAGTAGGCGTAACAAGTGACAAACGAAAGATAAGAACATATGGGCGTGGAAAGAAGGCGTGCACAGGGCGTGCACGGAGACATGTGATGTAGACGTCACAGAAGTGTCATAAGTGGGTGGACACATGGAGGGGGCTGTCATGGGCAGCTGGAACCTTTAACCTACTGGTGCGCGCAAAACGAGTCATGACGTGTAACTGGGGAGAGCTGGGGGGCGCTGACTCCTAGCACTAGTAGAGGAGACTAAAGTCTGGGATGTCAGAACGACCTGTACCTATAGGGTATCTGATATCTTGTGTTTGGAGTACATGTTGCTTGATTCTAAAAGTCATCAGGGCAAGGGCTACTTGTCACTAAAGGCAAGTGCATGCATATATTTCTTCATGTATTGCGTGAGCTATGGATCTTCTATGGATACTAATTCAGTAAATTACTTGCATGGAGACAGAAAGACTAGACTGTAGATGGATATGTTTATGCTGTTCGTTAGCTAGGAATGTGAAGCCGGGGAGCTGAACAGATAACTGTAGGCATAACATATTCTTGGCAGGCAGGCCAGGCCGAGCCGGGCACCGCGTTGCTTGGCAGGAAGTAAGGGAAGGGTCAGGGATGCGGGCGGGGCTGTATCTCTAGGAGTGGTTCAGGAGACATGAGGCCTGAATCTGGTGTCCGGGCCCTGGAGGGCCTAGAAACGGGTGCATCTCGATGATTTAACGTGCACCATGTAAATACGTTGGCAACATAGGCCTGAAAGCCTAATTCAGGTTGCTTTCACAGAGGACTGGATAACTGACATACTAACGTTGGACGCAACTGCAAATGCGTCTTTATTATCGGCCATAGAGGGAAAATGCATAGCGATCATGCATATATATTACAAGTTGGGGAACACGTAGGGACACATGACAGGGCAAAATTCAATTTTCCTCATTCCCTCCTTGTTCCCTACGTTCCCTTCAGGAAACATCAATATTCATGAGACCATCTATCTGTTCATACAGCATCATTTGCTCGTCTTTTCTCATTTGGGAATGGGATCGTGGACGTGGAATACAAGATGTAGCGCACAAGCCGCAAATCGCTGGGCCACATTGTAAACAGAGACAACAACTGAATATGATCATTACTATTACTCCTAGGAATGACAGTACTTTCCATCCCCATGCAGATATTACACTCCAGAGCCAGCCGGACCAAGTCCAGGTGCCTGGATTCTGGTGTAGCTGATGAGCTATTTTATGAAGTCTAGTTATAGCTGAATACACAGACGGTGCGTTATTAGGAATGAAAACGCAACAACTAGATCCGATGACTCTACAAGCTCCGCCCCTATCGGCCAGGATGACGTCAAGGACAAGGCGGTTCTGAAGAACAACAAATCTCATAGCAGACTGCTCTTCTGTTAAGTTACCTAGGGCGGAAATAGTCTCATTCACTACTGCTTCAAGGGTTCTGGTTAACCTGCGTATTAATTTACTATTCTGGACGGGACCTATGAAGAAAAAGAAACCTTTATTGAAATCCGTATACTGTTCCAATGCAGTTTCAGTCTGATCGACAATTGGGGACTCGATCTCCCTTCTATGTCTGACGTGTACTAGATGGGTATTTCGGTGATAATCGGGGCTAGGAAAACTGGTGGCAGTAGGAATGCAATGTAACAGGTTCCATCCCAATCTAGGGGCAAACGTACATAAGCGGTCTGACCACATATACAATAGGAATGACGTGAGGCTTTGAAAGTAGACTTCCCACTGTCACTATACTCGACCACAGTAGTACAATCACTGTGTCCTAGATGTACTGAACCATTCTTTCTGACACATAATTCGCCTTTCACTGGTAGAACTGTTATAGAAGGCAAGTCTGAATTGGTCTCGGACTGAACATTCAATACCATGAGGTTAGAGGAAAAATTACCTAGATCATATACTTCATTTTCTAGATCTATCCCTGTCCTATGGGAAAGACCTTCCTTGTCTGGGAAACAGGATTCATTCATAACCGTATTCAGAAGGGACTTATCGTCTAAAGATGACGCCAATGTAAACCATGCTCCACACGAACCATTGTGTGAAAACGGATAGGGAAAGAGTGGCAGAACTCCCTTCACTGTCTGATAAGGGGGGAGTCGACCACATACCCAGCAATTAGTGGCATTGCTGGTCTGGTGCGAATAGTGTAACATACGAATAAAAGTATTGTTGCGCATTGCAAGTCGATAGGATAACTCGTGAGGGGGTAGTTCACTAAATGTGTGCTCTACAGTATCATTAGAGGAAAAGTGTGAATGTGAACCAAGAGAAGGAAAAAATACATGTAGCATATAACTTATACATGTGATCGTAAGACTCAGAATAAACATAAACAATAATGTAACAATACATCTGCTTCGGAGACTTTTACAATATTTCGTTTTCTTGAAGTTTCGTCTATCTCTCTCACTATGTGGGTCTATCTCATACATATCAGAAACCTGTCTAACCGCTTCACCCGAGGGGGACTTAAACAATTAAACGCTGTCTGACTTACTAGACCTTAATTTCATTTTATACTCCTGCTGCGGAGTTTTCTCGAACAGGGGAAGTTTAGAGTCAGTATCGGGGCAGTTCTTGAAAAAAGTCTTTGGACAAGTCTTTGGACACAGTCCATGGAAACGCTTGATGTGGCTGGAATGGAGCCAGCCTTTTCTTCCTTCTAGCTTTACGGCGGTCCTTGTGGTCATCAGAACGAGTTTTGGCTCCTTCCAGCGGGGCTCCAGAGGGCTTGAACGATCAAAATTTCGAACCAATACAAGATCACCTGGAACGACCTCGTGCGGTTTCACCTGGGTGTTGTCCGGAAAGGCAGCCGCGACCTGTGAACGACAAGAGAGTAGTGCAGACATCAAGGAAGCTAGGTAATCTGTCAGCATGTTACTGTCAACATCGGTGATTTTACGAGGCATAGGTGTACCCCACATGTTCGGGGGACGACCAAAAACTACTTCATAGGGTGACAAACCAGATCTAGAGTGAGCGACCATTCTCATATAGAAGAGGGCAACCGGCAGGGCTACCATCCAATCTACACCTTTTTCTGCACAGACCTTCGCTATTCGTATTTTCAGAGTTTGATTGTGTCGCTCGACGAGGCCAGCTGCCTCGGGGTGTCGTACGCAGTGGAATTTCCACTGGTACCCTAACAGAAGTGATACCTGTTTCATGAGTTCGGACGAGAATGGCTGTCCATTATCTGAATACACGACACGGGGTAAACCGTATCGAGGGAAAAACTCACGTACCAGCTGCTTGGCAGTGGTCGCGGCAGTATAATCTGGGACTGGATATGCTTCTGTCCATCTGGACAAAGCGCATACAACTACGAGGACATACTTGAATCCTCGACATCGATCCATCTGGATATAATCCATCTGGAGGACTTCAAAAGGATTGTCAGGAGGATGAAATCCACCTTGTTCCACGGGAAGACCTTTACCTGGATTGAACTGACAACAGATCATGCAGGTACGCACTTTCTGCTTCGCTGCTGCTCGTAAATGCTTGTTAAACCAGAGGTTCTGGATGCTGTCTAACATGGCTTTTTCTCCTAAGTGTGCTGGACTGTGTGCTGTATTAATAATGACTTGAACCATAGAGTCGGGGAGAAACCATGTGGCTTTTCCCTTCGTCAACCATCCCTGATCTGTTTGGACCCCTCCTTGTTCAGACCATTTCTTGATTTCGTCTGGAGTAGCATGTGTCTGTATGTCTAGTACATCTTGTGTAGGATCCTTGACTGTCATGCAAGTCGTCAGGACTGAAACGTCTGTCTTTGTCGTGTCAGCTGGAATGTCTGGAGTCTGAGCTGTAAGCTTGGCTGTTCGATCTGCCAGGTCGTTACCCTGGGAAATGGTGTCAGTGACTCTCGTATGTGCTTTGCACTTCATAATGGCTATAGCTGTAGGTAAATGTATTGCTTCTAACAGAGCTTGAATGAGGGGGCCATGCTGAATCTTGGCTCCATGAGAGGTCATAAAACCTCTTTCTTGCCACAGGACTCCAAAGTCGTGAACGACTCCGAATGCATAACGTGAATCTGTATATATGTTTACTTTCAGGTTCTTGGCTCGTATGCAGGCTTGGGTCAGAGCGATGACCTCTGCTGCTTGAGCAGACAAGGTGTCAATACGATGTGTTTCTATAACTTCAGTTTCAGTGGTCACTGCATATGCTGCCACTAACTCTCCTGTAATTGTTCTCATACATGAACCGTCCACATATAGTGTCAGGTCTGGGTCTGGTAATGCAATGTCCGTCAAGTCTTGTCTTGGCTTCGTCATGGTGTTAATAACTTCCACACAGTCATGTGTTGCAGGGTTCAAGGTAATCGAGGGTAACAATGTAGCAGGATTTAATATGTTGCAGCGTCTGATCTCTATGTGTGGCTGAAACAGTGTCAATTCATATCCTGTCAATCGTGCAATTGTCAAGTGCTGAGTCTGTGTTCAGTTTAAAAGAACTTCCACGGAGTGTGGAACCTGTACTGTCAGGGAGTGTCCTAACACTATGGAATCACTTTGTCTGATAGCTAAAGCTGTGGCGGCAACTGATTTGAGGCACGCAGGCAAAGCCTGGGCTACTGGATCTAATGTGCTAGAAAAATAAGCACAAGGCTTGTGTTGTCCTGCTTGATCTTGTGTGAGAACAGATAATGCTGTACCATCGCGTTCAGTGACAAAAAGTGTAAAAGGTTTGCTGTAGTTTGGTGTCGCTAAAACAGGTGCTTGACATAAAGCTTTCTTTAATTCTTCGAAAACAAGTGTATGTTCCTGGGTCCAAGGGAGGACAGTCAATGTCGCTGCCTCCTGTGTTGTCAACTGTATCAGTGGTTTGGCTAGATATGCGTACTGAGGGATCCATTGTCTGCAGTAAGAAGTGAGGCCGATAAAAGCTCGTACCTCCTTCTGTGTCTTGGGCTGTGGAAGATGTGCAATTAACTGGATACGGTCAGGTGTCAACTGTCTACCCCTCTTGGACAGCAAGTGTCCAAGGTATACCACTTGCTGGACACAGAATTGCAGTTTCGAAGGGGACACTTTGTGTCCCATTTCAGCCAGAAAATACAAGACTGTCAGTGACGCACGTTCGCAGTCACGTTCTGTACGGGCAGTGATCAATAGATCATCAACATACTGGAGCAGGGCAGTGTCAGTTGGCATGTGAATACTATCTAGTTGTCGTTTAAGTGCTTGACTGTAAATACTAGGACTTTCTGTGAACCCTTGAGGTGCACGTGTAAATTTATAGCTTCTTCCATTTAAACAGAATCCGAAAAGGAACTGGCTGTCTGGATGGATGGGTACACTAAAGAAGGCGTTCTTGAGATCGATGACAGTAAAGAACGCTGCTTCGGAATCAATGGCAGTCAATAGGGAAGAGATATCTGGAACCACTGGGTACTGGGGTATGATACATTTATTAAGTTCTCGAAGATCAATCACTAGTCGATAAACTGGAGGTGCATTTGGGTCAGTACGTTTAAGAATCGGAATGATAGGAGAATTACATACATTGGAGTCAGTTTCTACAACCACTCCTTGAGCAATGAGCTCGTCAATGATTTTTGATAAGGCTGCAACAGCCTCAGGTGGCAACTTGTATTGTCGGATTCGTGGTAGTACAACTCCTTGTTTCAGAGTGACACGATATGGTGTAATGTGCATACAACCTACATCAGTTGGACCTTGAGCCCATAAATGCTGTGGTACATTCAGTAATCGTGGATCAAAATCTCTTAACACATAATGTCCTTTAAAATCACGTAAAAACAATCTCACTCCTTCCGGAGAACAACAAATCACTGCACCTAATTCTTTCAATGTTTTAATACCTAGTAAGTTTTCTGGACATGACTTCGTAAGTAACAAGTCTGTAGTTCGGGACAATGGACCAACTTCTAGGGAAACTGGTTTCGATATTTCATTAACAATAGGCTTTCCTGAAAATCCCAGGGAAACATTTCTTGAGCCTGAGAGAGGAGCCCCTGGAACCTCGTCATGACTGATGGTAGTCCTACTTGCCAATACCTGGCTGTGTACATAGGGACCTTCTTGATCTACAGGAACCTCGATGAGAGGCAAGCCAACCTCTCTCTCTAGGCTGTTTCATGAATACTGCTGATATTCTGGGTAATCTGACTGTGCGTACTGGTACATCTGCTGTGTAACGTGTTGTGTGGCAGCTATAGGCTGCGGTACTGTTACTGTCTGTTGTGCGTTCTGCGGTGGTTGCGTGTTTTGTGGAACATGTTCCTGTCTAGGAGGACGCGGTCTCTCTTTCGTTTTACCAGTAGCTATGTTGTGTTTCAGAACTGCACATTCGTTTATATAGTGACCTGGCTGTTTACAGTAATTGCATGTCCCTTTAACGGGAGCTGCAGAATGACTGGTCTGATTCGTACCCCTCTTCTGACTATCCACCGGAACAGACTGTGCCACTAGTACTTTCATTTTCGTGTCTTTCATACGTCTCCTTTCGTGTTCTTGCTCTTCTCTGATTCGGTTCTGATGGTACTGTAACATTTGTAACATCTGGGACGGGGTATTAGCTTGCCAGGTACTCTCAACTTTCAGTACTCGATTTTTAACTTGTGGTAAAGAATTCTCTACTAATTTGGTAACAAAAAGATGTGGATACGACTCACTACTTGTTTTCAAGCCGCTGTTAATAATGAAACATTTCTCAAATCTGGAATAAAAATCACTAGTATCTTCGTCTTGTTTCTGTTTACAGGCTGAGATGGCATCCCAGTCTTCCTTTTTCGTGGTTAGTAATCTTGGCAAGACTTGTATTAACAACTCGGGCAATGCTTTGGCTTTTTCCCCGAGACCAGTACCAGGAACTCGTGTGTTATCTTCGTTCTCTAATTCTGCCCAGTCTATCTTTTTCTCTCCCACCTCCCATTCTTTTTCTTTAAGTTTTTCATATATGCTCGCAGGCAACAGGACCTTTAACATTTTAATGATATCGGGATACGTGTATTCTCCCATACGGAGCATGTCTTTTAATAGGTGATGGAACCCTGCTGGATCTTTATCGTGACAGGGCACTAACTTTTTCATTTCCAGTAGTTCTATTTTCGTTAAAGGAGTGTAAACAAATACTCGTTCGAGCGTACCTCCCGTTCCCTTAACAGGATGGACTTCTCGCAAGGAATTCTGTCTGTCTATGTAAAATGTCTTCCTTACTGGGAGTGGAACAGGAACGAAATGTGGAATCAGGAACGTTCTGTATTTGTGGCGTTGTTCTAAAATAACATTAATCAAATCGGTGCCTAGGCCTTTCCATCTGTTTAGGAGTAATTCGTCCAATACATTATATAGGGGACCTGGATCAGAATGCTGATTTTCGTACAGTGTAATGAGGTGTTGGATCATGTACATACCCACCAGTCGCTGTTCGTCTGGGGAAAGTTTCAGAAATGTTTGGGCCACTACTTCGTCTGAAAATGTACTAGAATCACTAGTCCATTGAACTGCTGATCGGGCTAGTTCTTGTTCATGCATGGTACTAAGCTCACTGTAACCTATTCGTAGTTTCAGAACTCTATCGGTAGCTTGGAATAAATGCTCAAGGGAACACTGTTCTGGTACGGGAGGAAGGAAAGTTTTCTTGCATTCTAGGCGTGTGTGTCTGTCAAAAGGTCTCGTTCTACCTACATACGCTATTCTGTCTGGGTTTTCTATGTCTACATCTTCGTCTGAAGTGTCATTCTCTTTCTCGGTTCCTCTTGCTGCTTTCTCCCTTTCGTGTATGCCTAGAATTTCTTTACGAATCTTTCTATACATGGTTTCTATACTACCTTGTTTACTGTGTTTTCCGTCTGCTATATTGTCACTCCATTTTATCAGGGCCTTCATCTCGTCTTTGTTTTTACCAGGCTGGTCTTGTTCTCTTATTAAACAGTTTATCAAAAACTGCAAGATCATATTTTGAGTCTCGACTTTCCTGTGTGCCATAGCCTCGTGAATACTTTCTGGGCCTTCTCCTGTTCTGATGAAATGATATATTCTGTCTAAATGTTCCCTCATTTCTGGCATGATAGCCAAATAACTTGCAACTCGTCGTAGACGTACGGAATATAATATCATGTGTTCTTCGCCTGGCACTGGATCATATCTACAGTCGGTAAGGTATTGTTTGAGGGCTGCGTATGTAGCCATTTTTGGCGTACGTTGTAATGCTGCGTCTCTCAGCGTCATTCGTTTTACTTGAGGCGGGGTGATAGGGATACCTCCCCCTGCTCCTCCTGAACTAGAATCGGCAACTAATACTGGGTGTGCCGTTGCTGGTAATGTGACTGGTAAAGTAGGCATATGTAATGTGGGTTGGTCCTGGGTTGCTGGCGGATTAAAAGAATTCCCGGGACCAGTGGCTGGAGGAACAGTAATTGCGTTATTAACAGGGTTGTGAGGTTGAACAGACGGGGTAGGATTCGGATTTGCATATTCTGGGACGGTGTCGTCTAAATAGGAAGAAAGGAAAATTTCAGCTGCGGTCGGTTTATGACGTAGCTTAGTCGGGACCAATGGTGGCGGTAAATTACAGGGTGTTTCCGGGGTCGCCTTAGGCAGGCCCTCGGCGAGAAGGGGATACATGCCTTTAATAAGGGCATTTCTTTGTCTGTCTGACTGTTCTGCTCTAACTCGTTCACCTTCTTCTAGTAATTCCCTTTCTTGGGCTTTTTCTGATGATTCCCTACTTAGTTCTGCTTTCCTGAATTCTTTTTCTGTTCTTTTATGCGATTCTTTACGCCACAATTCTATGGCATCTTTCTGGGATTGTCTGGCTTTCTTTTTCCATAATGCTTCCTCTACTCTCATGATGCACTCGGCGTCCCAAGTTCCTGAAACAGGCCATCTATATTTCTCTTCCAGATGTTTGGTATAGTCTACCCATAAGTCTAAGTACAGTATGGCATCTAAGCCATGTTTATGATACATGAAATGTCCAGGACTGTCCCTAGGTGGGACAGGAACTGATTCTTCGAGTAACCCTTTTCTGGTTCTTATCTGACGTAACTTTGAAAACAGAGGCATATTTGAACGTACTTGAACTCGAACACAATAAACACAGTAATGAAATAGCAAACAAATCATTCATACCACGACATCAAAACACATTAAAAACAGTTTGAACAGGTACTACCTAGTACATCGAAAACATAATACATCGAAAACATAATACTGGAAATCTCGAGAGACTATACTAGAAAACAGAATTACTGGATGCACTGCTAAAACAGTACAGAACATACCGGTCTCATAAAGAGACACGTCATACCGTATCCACCTAGTTGAACACGTCGGACCGGATCTGTGTACCCAAACCCGTCTGGACCGGGCACAAATTAATGAACCCGTCTAGATGCGTTCCCAGCAATGGTACTCACCGGGAAGCAATACTGAAGGCCTCGGACTGGACTGGACTGGACTGCTACGACGTCTGGTTACTGCTACGCACTACGCATGCGCTTCGGGCTTCGGAAACAGGTGGGCCTCAGGATACCTCGGACCTTGCTCTCTCGGCTTGGGCTCTGGTCGGGACTCGCCGCATTCCTCACCGCCTCGTCTGGATGCCGGACCGCAGTCTCCGTCTCCTCCGTGGGCCTGAGGGAGTTTAAGCAGGAAAACCTGCAGGTGCACAGTAGGGGTCCGTCACGGCTGTAGAAGGGTCAGGGGGCCTGCGTTACATCGCCGGCGCGTGGGGAAGGGGCTCGTTCCTATTCGGGCGCCATTATGTGGTAAATAAATAAATTACCGGTACTATTTTTCTATGCATTAAATGGAAAAGGATAGCTCAATAAATAAGAGGCAGAGTCCGTGGTATCTGAGTCATACGGACTTTAATTAAGTGGCTCGAGCCAATGGATATCGGGTTCCATCACCTACTAAGGTTCAGGAAGGGATATTCAACATTTCATTGACATCATACAATATATATAGTATAACCATACAGTTGCATTGAATACAGTAGGCGTAACAAGTGACAAACGAAAGATAAGAACATATGGGCGTGGAAAGAAGGCGTGCACAGGGCGTGCACGGAGACATGTGATGTAGACGTCACAGAAGTGTCATAAGTGGGTGGACACATGGAGGGGGCTGTCATGGGCAGCTGGAACCTTTAACCTACTGGTGCGCGCAAAACGAGTCATGACGTGTAACTGGGGAGAGCTGGGGGGCGCTGACTCCTAGCACTAGTAGAGGAGACTAAAGTCTGGGATGTCAGAACGACCTGTACCTATAGCGTATCTGATATCTTGTGTTTGGAGTACATGTTGCTTGATTCTAAAAGTCATCAGGGCAAGGGCTACTTGTCACTAAAGGCAAGTGCATGCATATATTTCTTCATGTATTGCGTGAGCTATGGATCTTCTATGGATACTAATTCAGTAAATTACTTGCATGGAGACAGAAAGACTAGACTGTAGATGGATATGTTTATGCTGTTCGTTAGCTAGGAATGTGAAGCCGGGGAGCTGAACAGATAACTGTAGGCATAACATATTCTTGGCAGGCAGGCCAGGCCGAGCCGGGCACCGCATTGCTTGGCAGGAAGTAAGGGAAGGGTCAGGGATGCGGGCGGGGCTGTATCTCTAGGAGTGGTTCAGGAGACATGAGGCCTGAATCTGGTGTCCGGGCCCTGGAGGGCCTAGAAACGGGTGCATCTCGATGATTTAACGTGCACCATGTAAATACGTTGGCAACATAGGCCTGAAAGCCTAATTCAGGTTGCTTTCACAGAGGACTGGATAACTGACATACTAACGTTGGACGCAACTGCAAATGCGTCTTTATTATCGGCCATAGAGGGAAAATGCATAGCGATCATGCATATATATTACAAGTTGGCGAACACGTAGGGACACATGACTGGGCAAAATTCAATTTTCCTCAGGCTACCAATCCTGATGACGGCATTCGTGGAAGCTTCACCACTACGATTAAGGGGTAGTGAAGTACAAGATGAAAGCAGCATCGATCAGGTACGACCTTCTGTCAGCAATCCAAATCAGAACGTCAATGGAGACGATCATGCACACGAATGCATGGTTACACCTATTTCCGAGTTAGTGGAACTATCCCAGGAAGCTGTTGACAACTTTTTCGAAAGCCTAAATGATATGATGTTCTCACCAGAGCAGAAATAGAGACTTTTGAACAAGCTCGTACACGGCGTTCCCTGAATTTGGCCTTCAACTTTAATAATAAAGTCACATGAACAAATTTCCCTCCAGTTCACGGACAGCAATTTTTTCAGCAGCCCCAAAATATTTTTGCATATTTTCCGGGACACTATCTTCTGCTTAAAGTAAGAACTATTCTTAGAGAACTAAGATTTCTTAATTTAGATAGCTTATAGACATTAGCTGCCCGCTGGCATGTTCAGAGTTATTATTATTCTGTGATGAAATGGTCTCGAACCTTTTTTCTGTATTAAGAGCCATTTCATGTGTAAATTCTCATATACCGAATAGCAATAATGTATACAAATGCGTGATTACTTTAGCATTATTCTACAGCTTGAGTGCATACAATACATATGACTGCATTTTTTCCGTATATTTGATAATTTCAAAATGCATTTATGTATTTTGGGGTGGTAAGGTATACACACTACTCTATAGTATGTTGTACTATGTTGTACTATGCATAGATTAGTAAATATGTCCATAGTTAGCGTGGAGTGGGTGTGATGTATTCCTATAGGTTCTGAATCGATCCCCCTATTCCTGACCCTATTCTGGTTAACAAACCAACAAGTTAACTAGCAGTCAGCCCATGAGGCAGCAAACCCCCATGATGCAGATACCGTTATCTGACGAAGCCACACTACGGCACAGGAACGTGTTATCTGATTAGGTCATAACGCTTGCGATCTAATTAGACAAGCGATTTTCCTCCAGCCCCTGATAAGGCATACGGAGTTCTCATAACAAATCAAACCTATGACAACCTGGGAAAAACCCTGCGGCCATTGTTTTGATTTCACCGAGAACTTCAGCAAAAGAATGTGCTAACGACCTGGTCGTATGACATCTTTATTGACGTATCTATGTCCATCCTTACGTCAATCTCGGCACCTTAAAGGTATAAATATTACCGATATTGCCCTATGCAAACACACGCGGTGGTGACGAGACGGAGCAGCCATACTTGCCGAAGCCCAGAGCAGAGCAGACCCCGCTGGCGCAGCCCCGCCTCCCTGACGCGCTGAGAGAAGCTGCTTTCTCCTGCCGAGAAAATCCAGCACCGGCGTTTCCGGGTAACCCTCGCAGGCAGCCTGGAATATCGAGACCAGAGACGAGAGATACCATCACTCATTCATCCTAACTTCCAGGTACAGAACTGAATAACCCCTCGCAGAGAATTCTTTAGTCAGTCACTTGGCAAAAACAAACTTAACTTAAACTGTAACTTTCTATTCCCGCCCACGTATTAGGCTTAGGTCAGGTACACGGGGTAGGCGTATTTAGAAACACCAGTTGAGTACGTTTAGTCAAATGTATATGTGTATAAATATATTTTATTCATTTTAAACCTTCATATGGCTTAGAAACCATATCAATGTTTTTACAGTATTATTTTATACTTCTGCTTTTAATGTATGCACTTTACTTAACTATAAGTATTGCAATAATATCGATCCATTTCTCTTGTACGAGAAAAGAGACTGATCAATAAATAACATCTTTTATTGAACACGCCCGTCTCTTCCTTTTCTCTACATTCTGATGAGACTAAGAATGCACGTACTGACTGAGTAAAATAAATTGCCTTTTGTCCACACGACTCTCGAGATACACTCTTGATTAGGGGAGAGCAAAGTTGTCATGTTCTATGGTTGTCAGAAACTAAATCCCTTCTTGTCTAATCAGGGAAGTTAATTCCTTCCTGAACATTCGAGAAAGTTTCTAGTGAACTCTGAGCTAGCTGGCAAACCCAAAACTTTAAGTCTAATATCGACAGTAGTAGACCTAGTTAACGTCTGGTCTAGGCCTATACTATTGAAGGTATTATTCCAATGCGCAGAGCCTATTGGGATAATAGGAACTACACTACACCCGGCTGGGTCCCTTGTGAGTATCCTTTTCTTTTTCACTCACCTGTGGCACACACCTATTCACTCGGCTGCGCATTCATCAATCCAGGTACCCTTAGAACCCTTAACTCTAATTCAAGCATTGCTGCCTATTGTATGGCCACACACTGACAATATCCCCCCTTTTTTCTTAGTTGTCCCTACACTCTTAGGTCCTGAAGAGACCCTACATTGCACACAGGGTCGAAACGTCATCGACAGAGAAACAAAGGTGAACCATTAAACCAGCGTATATCATTGTATATCCTCGCTGTCTACTCTGTATACACTTTCAAAATGGTCGACTTTTAGATGCTTAGGAAACCAGTCATCATTGTCACAAATTTGTCACTCATGTTTCTGGTTCCAGTTTCACTTGGATTAATTCATACAAAGGTGTATTTGGTTATTTCTCCTTGTGGCATTATCTTATCCCTTCCCATTGCGATTGTGCATATTCTTATCATTATAGCATTGGGTATTATTCCACAGAAACCAGTGTTTCTGCTAATAATTTTTTTACATTGCAGCGGGTGCTGCAGCCAGCAGCACACCCTGCAATGTAAATTATGGGAAGTGCGACCGCCACCATGGCGGTCGCATCGTAATACCCCCTTTGGGACTGCGGCCTTGTAGGCGGTCGGTCTCACTCCCCGACATGATGGCAGACCGACTTCCTATCGTAATGACCACCTATGTGTTTAGCAAATATCTACTTAAAGGGCTGCTGGAGATTCAGCTGGTGGGAATCATAAGCTGCATAAATCACATCGAATGTACATCTGATCATGCTATATTTCCAATTTTGAAAAAACTACACAGCTTATTCAAACTGCTGCAAGGGTGAAATGTTTTGATAAGCAGGGCCATTTCTTAACCACCAGTCACAAAGGTGACATTTGGGCATATTAGCAAGAACCTCGTTAAAATTATCACCATTTTAGTGGCAGGAAACTGCCACTAAAACGGCAATAATGGGCTTGCTAATATGCGTTATAGAATTCCAATAGAAGCCCAGGTTAGATGTCCTGCACATCTAACCTGGGCTTGTATTGGAATTCTATAACGCATATTAGCAAGCCCATTATTGCCGTTTTAGCAGCAGTTTCCTGGCGATAATTTTAATATGCACCAAAGTGAGTAGATTTGACTCTAATAATAAAAAAAATGGCCGGATGCCTTGTGAGCAAAGCTTGTAAAGCTGTGTGTTTGAGAAGGCACATCCCTACTTAATAGTCTCAACAACAAGAAGGTGGGATCAGTACAGGTATTTAGTAACCCTGGGCGCCCGATTCGGCTACGCCCACGGAGTAGGCGTAGTGTTGCCTTCTACGCATTTTGCGTAGACAGCGTAGCCGGCAACACTACGCCCACTCCGTGTGCGTAGCCGAGTCGGCCGCCACCCGCCTCCCTCCCGCCCTCCCCTAGATACATTATTTAAGCAATTACCCTGATTAAAACAATATTAAAGCACTTACCTTGTCCGGGGCTCGTCCGGGGCTCCCTCTTTGAATAGCGTCCTTTTCCTGGATACCAATGCGCATGCGCGGGCGGCCGCGCATGCGCATTTCTCGGGAGAAATGCGCATGCGCGGCCGCCCGCGCATGCGCATTGGTATCCAGGAAAAGGACGCTATTCAAAGAGGGAGCCCCGGACGAGCCCCGGACAAGGTAAGTGCTTTAATATTGTTTTAATCAGGGTAATTGCTTAAATAATGTATGTGGGGGAGAGCGTGAGGGAGGTGCTTAGTGGGGCTACGCGGAGTGCGGGAGTGGGCGTAGCTTCTCGCCCTCTCCGCGTAGCTCCGCGGAGCCCCACTACGCCCACTACGCCCAGGGTTAGTATTTAGTATCAAAGGGTACCTGCATACTCTCAGTCACAAAACGAAGCGCAGGTACTGAGAGCCTGGCAAAAGTTGACAATTTGAAGCACTGTATGGGATCGAATAGAAATGACACACAAACAGGTAAAGAGGTGTTCAAAGTTGGGAGCCCTGTGAATCACAAATCTACAAAAAAGGTTTTCAATATCTTACAACTTTGCCAAGTGTGTGGGCAGACAGCAGGAGGAGAAGCTTCTCTCACAAAAACAAAACTAATAAAGTGCAGGCATTAGCAATACAAGGTATTCTGATAAAACACAGCAGGTAAAGTCCAGGGAACGGGTCACAGGCGAGGCACCACCTGAGCTGACTGAGGACACAGAAATCGGCCCTAAAACTATGCGAAGGGGCCATGCTTCCCCTATCGACAGCTATGGAAAGATGGCATAGTATGGGAATCCTACGTCTTTTACAATGATGTATAATGTACGCTAGAAACCCTCGTTGTTAACCTCGAGAAAAAAGAAAAAAATCAAATAAAAAAAAAAGACTTTTGGTGGACTGTCATCCATACCAACTAATGCTCTACTTTATCACAGTTGAAATTCTCAAATTTACAGCTGACATCATTTGATATCAACGATGAGTGAAGCCATAAACGTTTCTATATTTTGCACATCTACTGGCTCTGGCTAACAAGGGAAATACAGCCTGGCTTGAAAGGACATACTGAAGCCAGAATTCTTGCTATGTAAACAAGCCTAAAATAGCATAACATCTGTCCAGTGCTGCAACAAAGATGCAATAGAACTGACACTGCATTCTTCCAGCTTTGGTTTAACTCTAAACGAATAAGTATTGTTTTTATTTTCTCATGGAAGCATAAAACGTTTCTTAATCCGCTGTTTATTAAAGCAAGTGAGGGATAACGTGCTATTCACTGTGATTTTCCGTCACGGAGATTAAGAAAATCTTCTCAGTGTATATGGGCTATTTTATACTCTAAATTTGGCACATTACACAATTAATAACATAGGAACACTGAGAAAAACCGACTGATGTTAGTTGTAGTTAGTGTGTTGCAACATAAAATTAGCAAATACGGTAGGGTGACAAAAAAGTAGAGATGTAAAAATCTACGAATATAATATACAAAAAAGTATTTAAAAGTTGTGGCACAAATGCATAGATTTGAAAAAGGCATTAAGGAAATGTTAGGTTTATGCTAAGAGACATACGTAGGGAAGTATATGCCATGTAGGATGATGTAACAAAAAGTGTGTGGATTAGGTTTAAGATTAAGGGCCTGATTAAAATGTTAGTGGTTCAACCGCTGGACTGCTGTTGCAGCGGTTGGGAGAATGTCGCCAAGCCGGCGCCATCCTGACTGCTTTATTAGGATTACACTGCAGGGCTGGCGGTGTTGCGTTGGCAATGCCACACTAGTGGCATGATTCCGCACCTAGAGCCTGAAGCATATGCTGCAACCACGGAAGCACCATTTGCACAACAAATGCAGTGTGTGCTAAGCATGCACGACAGTGCACTAAGAGGAGGGCACTTTTTTGGAAAACGCAAAACACCGGCACAGTGTGTATCTTAAAATAGCATCTTAACTCTAGACTGGATTGGAATATCTATACTGAAAACACCAATACTGGTACACAATATAAGTTGTATATTATTTTCTTTTTATTATTCTTATATCTTTTTTATAGAAAAAGTTTTTTATAAATAGAGAATACATGTGAGAAGTTGACCTGGCATATACTGACCATTATTCTAGTGGGCACCTTGCACCAGTCCAAACAACCCTTATTGATGGTAGGTTAAAGGCAACCTTTATAGAAAGCTATCCTAGCAGCTTGTTTTACCATTCTATAATCTCATGAATGACCAAATGAAAGGAGAACCACACCAGGTATATATATAAAATATATGTATTTATTCTAAACACATACCCTAGTCTCTTTAGGAGGCTAGAGGCAAAAGTACATTCAGTAAACTTAAGTAGCGTACCAAAACATATATTAGGAAAGTGGTATAAGAACCATGACTGACATAGATACAAGACCTAGGGCCAGATGTAGGTAACTCTATTTTACCGATTCATAAATACCGAATTTTACCGATTCGGTATTTATGAATCGGTAAAATAGAAGGGGGGAGATGTAGGTAGAATCGGTAATTGAATTACCGATTCTGTAAAAATCGGTATTTACCGAATCGGTAAATACCGATTCGGTAATGCCCATTGATTCCTATGGGCATTGAAGCCCATAGGAATCAATGGGCATTACCGAATCGGTATTTACCGATTCAGTAAATACCGATTTCAGCAAGGGTGCAGGGGGTGTCACTTTGACACCCTCTAGCACCCCAAATACTGGCATGTGTGCCATGTGGCAGACCGACATGCCCTAAGGGCATGTCTGTCTGCCACATGGCATAGGTGTGCATGCACACATGTGCATGCACACCTGGATTCGGTATTTTACCACCCAATTGGATTGGGTGGTAAAATACCGAATCTGTAAGGCCTTAGGGACTCTGAAGAGTCCCACCTACATCCCGAAGTTACCGAATCGGTAAAATTACCGATTCGGTATTTTACCGATTCGGTAAATTTACCGATTCGGTAAATTTACCGAATCTGTAAATTCAGCCCCCTACATACCAAAAACCCATTTACCGGTCGGTAACGGCTGAAATCGGCCGTTACCGGTCGGTAAATGGCCTCCTACATCTGGCCCCTAGAGCCTTGAGAACTGCTGGGGCCACCAGGAACTACATAAGGTACTGACATAGGGGACCCACGGGAGAAGCGTGCAGTGTCTAAACAGAGCAGCGAATCACTATTAACTTCTATGGGGAAAGTCACGGTTGGAAATTCAAAGATTAAGGACACTTAGAAGAGGACTTGGAGCAAACCCCCTCGGAACTAGGTGGTTCTAGAGTCAACACCCACAGGAGAATCAGAGTACTCGAGTTACCTCACCCAAGAAGTCGGGTGCATAGGTGTCTTTTCGTGTCGGGTTTTGTCGTCAATTTCAATGGCGAGCTGCTGCAAAATGCTGCTGGCGACCAAGTGGAAAGTGCCCGGGTGGATCCAAGGGTGGATCGGAGATGTGAAGAACCTGAAAGCAGATGGGACAGAGTCTGGGTCACTTGCCAGCGACCAGGATGGCAATGAGCGGATGCCCACCGATGTCGGGTGATTTCAGGTGAAGAAGGTGAAGCTTGACTCTTCTTGACTCTTCAGCCGCGAGGACCAGGAGGCGTCAATGATGACCAGGAGCTGGATTAGAGCTGTCCCATGAAGGATATCGAGTGCTGTGGTGTCGGTTTCCAGATTCGACCCAACAAGCCTTGGCAACAGCAACCCATGCAGAAAGCAAAGATTGGCTTCGGTGCAGAGCAGCAAGGTCTGATGGACTCACCCTTTGGTGGGGTGTCAGGGTAGGTCTGGAGCAACAAGGGAAGCCCAAAGGAAAGAAGAGTTACCTTTGTGGGAACACACCAGTCGACGGACCAGGGATCGCAAAGGGGTCTCAAGCAGAAATGCTAGAAGCAGGCTCACGGCACACTCGTGGAGTGTAGGCCCACAATCTTCGGTGTGAATGGTCCTCGGGGCTTGGACTACAAGTAGCCCATAGCACAGCTTTGGGAAAGCTCGGGAACTGGATGCACTAGCAAACGTGCACGATGTCCAGGAGTTACAGCCCCACATCACTTGTAAGGGCTCCGGGTCTCAGCTTTGCTGGGATCTTGTGCTGGCCTCTGAGAAAGTCTGAAAATCCATGTCCTGAGTCGCAAATACTTCGGGGTCCGGCACAAGCCTCGGAAATGCAGACCGATAAGATGCTTCTTTGGTGCCTGCTTGAGCAGGGGAGTCACTCCTTCACCCCAAGAGAGATTCTTCCATATTCTAGTCGTGTAGAATGTCAAAGTTCCAGGATATATGTTGCAGAGTTTCATCCAGGTGTAATCTGAAGTCCTAAGAACTGAGGTCCCATATTTATACTAAGAAAGGGCGCTGGGCATACTCTGGGGACCTACCTATAGGAGGGTCTGGGAAGAAGGTTGGTTACACCCATTCCCTTTGTCCAGTTTTGCGCTAGAGCAGGTACTGAGTGCCCCTGCAGCCGGTTTGAACTGGGATATGGACAGGGACACCAAGTGTGCCCCCAGCCCCAATACACTAAAGCCTGTCTGGGATTCCCCTGCTGGAGTTTCGGCCAGCAGCAGGAGGTCAGACCTGCCTGTGGCTGCAGCATCCATTTTGTGATGCCAGGGCTCCTTTAAACTATTACCGGTTAGGTCAGTGTGTCTCTCCTTCTAGAAGGGTGGTATTCTACCCCCGCCGCCAGGACTGGCGGGGGGGTACGATTTTGGCAGGCTTCCCAGGGGTGGCATAATACATCATGCTTCAGCCCCTGGTAGGCCTCTGGGGTACCTATGCTCTTGGTACGTAAGGTACCATATACTAAGGACTCACAAGGGTAACCCAGTAACCAATCTGGAGTGTACCTAAAGTACATGCAATCATTTTAGAGAGGAAGCAGCTAGGCTGTGGTCCTGGTTAGCAGGGCCCCAGCCAGACTAAAGTCGAGAAACAGTGAAATACCAGCAAAAAGTGGGGGTAACCATAATAAGCAGATCCTACTTTCCTACACAACCCCCCCCCCCAAAGCAGGGACATTAGACTAACCTTGACCAGTTGAGTCTTCATGTTCTAAGTGGAAATATCTGGAGAGTCAATCTGCATTTGCATGGTTCTTCCCAGGTCTATGTTCCACTGTATAGTCCATCCCCTGTAGGGAAATGGACCACCTCAAAAGTTTGGGGTTTTCACCCTTCATCTGTTTTAGCCATAAGAGGGGCTTATGGTCAGTCTGAACAGTGAAGTGAGTGCCAAACAAGTATGGCCTCAGCTTCTTCAGAGCCCAAACCACAGCAAAGGCCTCGCTCTCAATAGCTGACCAACGTTTCTCTCTAGGGGTCAGCCTTCTGCTAATAAAAGCTACTGGCTGGTCCTGACCTTCATCATTCAATTGCGATAGCACAGCCCCTACCCCCAACTCAGATGCATCTGTTTGGACAATGAATTCTTTGGAGTAGTTAGGACTTTGCAGAATTGGTGCAGTGCACATGGCCTGCTTCAGGTCATCAAATGTCTTTTGACAGCTAACTGTCCACTGAACTTTCTTAGGCATTATTTTAGAAGTTTAGTCATTCAGGGGTGTCACAATGGAACCATACCCCTTGACAAATCTTCTGCAGTACCCAGTCAGGCCCAAGAAAGCTCTGACCTGAGCCTGGGTAGTGGGAGCAACCCATTCCATGATGGTCTGGATTTTGCTCTGTAATGGTTGAACCTGGCCACCACCTACAAGGTGGCCCAGGTACACAACCTGGCTCTGACCTATCTGGTACTTAGTAGCCTTGGTAGTTAGGCCTGCTTTCTGCAGGGCCTCCAAAACATTTCTCAGGTGGACCAGGTGATCCTCCCAGATGGAGCTAAAGACAGCAATATCATCAAGATATGCTGCACTGTAGTCTTCCAGGCCTGTTAGGACTTTGTTCACCAACCTTTGAAAAGTGGCGAGAGCATTTTCCAGACCAAAGGGCATTACCACAAACTGATAGTGCCCACTAGGGGTTGAAAAAGCTGTCTTTGGCTTTGCACCATCCGCTAGTCTGATCTGCCAGTAGCCAGCTGTAAGATCAAATGTGCTCAGAAATTTGGCTGAGGCCAACATATCTATAAGCTCATCTGCTCTTGGGATTGGATGGCATAAGTCCTAGTGACTGCATTGAGACCCCTGTAGTCAACACAAAACCTCATATCTCTCTTAACACCCTGGGTGTGAGGCTTTGCTACCAAGACCACTGGACTAGCCCAAGGGCTATCTGAGGGTTCAATAACTCTCAAATCCAACATGTCCTGGACTTCAGTCTTGATACAGTCGCTGACATGATAAGATTGTCTGTAAATCTTATTTTACCAGGCAGACTGTCCCCAGTGTCCACTTCATGAGTGCACCAGGTGGTCTGACTTGGAGTGAGGATGCCTGCCAAGGCTACACCATCTACTGAACCATCATCAGGGTTCTGTGAGAGCAGATCAGGGAGAGGTAACTGCAAACACAACAATGATGGACAGAATGTGGATCAATGTCACACATTCACCCCAGTCCAAAGATCTGGGCCCAAATCCATCGTTTTTCCACTCCACACCACCCTGGGTTAGACAATGGCGATATGCAAATCAGCGCTGACCCTGTGCCCCATGGGAACAGTCCAGTCCGAACTACAAAAGCCATGTCCTTCCCAGAACGGAAACAAGCATCCGAGGACCGGCCCGGTTTCGAGGTAACACCTCTCTTCAGCCCGGCTAGCTTGATTCCAGTGGTGTGGAGTGCCTGGGACTCACGTCTGAGCATCCCCAGTACACTTAGAGCGGTAACTGCAAACACAACAATGATGGACAGAATGTGGATCAATGTCACACATTCACCCCAGTCCAAAGATCTGGGCCCAAATCCATCGTTTTTCCACTCCACACCACCCTGGGTTAGACAATGGCGATATGCAAATCAGCGCTGACCCTGTGCCCCATGGGAACAGTCCAGTCCGAACTACAAAAGCCATGTCCTTCCCAGAACGGAAACAAGCATCCGAGGACCGGCCCGGTTTCGAGGTAACACCTCTCTTCAGCCCGGCTAGCTTGATTCCAGTGGTGTGGAGTGCCTGGGACTCACGTCTGAGCATCCCCAGTACACTTAGAGCGGTAACTGCAAACACAACAATGATGGACAGAATGTGGATCAATGTCACACATTCACCCCAGTCCAAAGATCTGGGCCCAAATCCATCGTTTTTCCACTCCACACCACCCTGGGTTAGACAATGGCGATATGCAAATCAGCGCTGACCCTGTGCCCCATGGGAACAGTCCAGTCCGAACTACAAAAGCCATGTCCTTCCCAGAACGGAAACAAGCATCCGAGCACCGGCCCGGTTTCGAGGTAACACCTCTCTTCAGCCCGGCTAGCTTGATTCCAGTGGTGTGGAGTGCCTGGGACTCACGTCTGAGCATCCCCAGTACACTTAGAGCGGTAACTGCAAACACAACAATGATGGACAGAATGTGGATCAATGTCACACATTCACCCCAGTCCAAAGATCTGGGCCCAAATCCATCGTTTTTCCACTCCACACCACCCTGGGTTAGACAATGGCGATATGCAAATCAGCGCTGACCCTGTGCCCCATGGGAACAGTCCAGTCCGAACTACAAAAGCCATGTCCTTCCCAGAACGGAAACAAGCATCCGAGGACCGGCCTGGTTTCGAGGTAACACCTCTCTTCAGCCCGGCTAGCTTGATTCCAGTGGTGTGGAGTGCCTGGGACTCACGTCTGAGCATCCCCAGTACACTTAGAGCGGTAACTGCAAACACAACAATGATGGACAGAATGTGGATCAATGTCACACATTCACCCCAGTCCAAAGATCTGGGCCCAAATCCATCGTTTTTCCACTCCACACCACCCTGGGTTAGACAATGGCGATATGCAAATCAGCGCTGACCCTGTGCCCCATGGGAACAGTCCAGTCCGAACTACAAAAGCCATGTCCTTCCCAGAACGGAAACAAGCATCCGAGGACCGGCCCGGTTTCGAGGTAACACCTCTCTTCAGCCCGGCTAGCTTGATTCCAGTGGTGTGGAGTGCCTGGGACTCACGTCTGAGCATCCCCAGTACACTTAGAGCGGTAACTGCAAACACAACAATGATGGACAGAATGTGGATCAATGTCACACATTCACCCCAGTCCAAAGATCTGGGCCCAAATCCATCGTTTTTCCACTCCACACCACCCTGGGTTAGACAATGGCGATATGCAAATCAGCGCTGACCCTGTGCCCCATGGGAACAGTCCAGTCCGAACTACAAAAGCCATGTCCTTCCCAGAACGGAAACAAGCATCCGAGGACCGGCCCGGTTTCGAGGTAACACCTCTCTTCAGCCCGGCTAGCTTGATTCCAGTGGTGTGGAGTGCCTGGGACTCACGTCTGAGCATCCCCAGTACACTTAGAGCGGTAACTGCAAACACAACAATGATGGACAGAATGTGGATCAATGTCACACATTCACCCCAGTCCAAAGATCTGGGCCCAAATCCATCGTTTTTCCACTCCACACCACCCTGGGTTAGACAATGGCGATATGCAAATCAGCGCTGACCCTGTGCCCCATGGGAACAGTCCAGTCCGAACTACAAAAGCCATGTCCTTCCCAGAACGGAAACAAGCATCCGAGGACCGGCCCGGTTTCGAGGTAACACCTCTCTTCAGCCCGGCTAGCTTGATTCCAGTGGTGTGGAGTGCCTGGGACTCACGTCTGAGCATCCCCAGTACACTTAGAGCGGTAACTGCAAACACAACAATGATGGACAGAATGTGGATCAATGTCACACATTCACCCCAGTCCAAAGATCTGGGCCCAAATCCATCGTTTTTCCACTCCACACCACCCTGGGTTAGACAATGGCGATATGCAAATCAGCGCTGACCCTGTGCCCCATGGGAACAGTCCAGTCCGAACTACAAAAGCCATGTCCTTCCCAGAACGGAAACAAGCATCCGAGGACCGGCCCGGTTTCGAGGTAACACCTCTCTTCAGCCCGGCTAGCTTGATTCCAGTGGTGTGGAGTGCCTGGGACTCACGTCTGAGCATCCCCAGTACACTTAGAGCGGTAACTGCAAACACAACAATGATGGACAGAATGTGGATCAATGTCACACATTCACCCCAGTCCAAAGATCTGGGCCCAAATCCATCGTTTTTCCACTCCACACCACCCTGGGTTAGACAATGGCGATATGCAAATCAGCGCTGACCCTGTGCCCCATGGGAACAGTCCAGTCCGAACTACAAAAGCCATGTCCTTCCCAGAACGGAAACAAGCATCCGAGGACCGGCCCAGTTTCGAGGTAACACCTCTCTTCAGCCCGGCTAGCTTGATTCCAGTGGTGTGGAGTGCCTGGGACTCACGTCTGAGCATCCCCAGTACACTTAGAGCGGTAACTGCAAACACAACAATGATGGACAGAATGTGGATCAATGTCACACATTCACCCCAGTCCAAAGATCTGGGCCCAAATCCATCGTTTTTCCACTCCACACCACCCTGGGTTAGACAATGGCGATATGCAAATCAGCGCTGACCCTGTGCCCCATGGGAACAGTCCAGTCCGAACTACAAAAGCCATGTCCTTCCCAGAACGGAAACAAGCATCCGAGGACCGGCCCGGTTTCGAGGTAACACCTCTCTTCAGCCCGGCTAGCTTGATTCCAGTGGTGTGGAGTGCCTGGGACTCACGTCTGAGCATCCCCAGTACACTTAGAGCGGTAACTGCAAACACAACAATGATGGACAGAATGTGGATCAATGTCACACATTCACCCCAGTCCAAAGATCTGGGCCCAAATCCATCGTTTTTCCACTCCACACCACCCTGGGTTAGACAATGGCGATATGCAAATCAGCGCTGACCCTGTGCCCCATGGGAACAGTCCAGTCCGAACTACAAAAGCCATGTCCTTCCCAGAACGGAAACAAGCATCCGAGGACCGGCCCGGTTTCGAGGTAACACCTCTCTTCAGCCCGGCTAGCTTGATTCCAGTGGTGTGGAGTGCCTGGGACTCACGTCTGAGCATCCCCAGTACACTTAGAGCGGTAACTGCAAACACAGGAATGATGGACAGAATGTGGATCAATGTCACACATTCACCCCAGTCCAAAGATCTGGGCCCAAATCCATCGTTTTTCCACTCCACACCACCCTGGGTTAGACAATGGCGATATGCAAATCAGCGCTGACCCTGTGCCCCATGGGAACAGTCCAGTCCGAACTACAAAAGCCATGTCCTTCCCAGAACGGAAACAAGCATCCGAGGACCGGCCCGGTTTCGAGGTAACACCTCTCTTCAGCCCGGCTAGCTTGATTCCAGTGGTGTGGAGTGCCTGGGACTCACGTCTGAGCATCCCCAGTACACTTAGAGCGGTAACTGCAAACACAACAATGATGGACAGAATGTGGATCAATGTCACACATTCACCCCAGTCCAAAGATCTGGGCCCAAATCCATCGTTTTTCCACTCCACACCACCCTGGGTTAGACAATGGCGATATGCAAATCAGCGCTGACCCTGTGCCCCATGGGAACAGTCCAGTCCGAACTACAAAAGCCATGTCCTTCCCAGAACGGAAACAAGCATCCGAGAGGGCCACTCTCCTCCTCCTCCTGTCCCTCATCCATAACCATGAGCAAGCCCATGTCTGCCCTGTCAACATATGGTTCCAGTCTGTTGACATGAAGCACCCTATAGGGGCTCCTGGGAGTTCCTAGGTCTACCAAATAGGTAACCTCTCCCTTTTGTTCAACAATAGTGTGGGGTCCACTCCACTTGTCTTGGGGAGCTGCTGGGGCCACAGGCTCCAACACCCACACTTTCTGTCCTGGCTGGTAAACAGTCAGTACAGCCTTTTGGTCATGCCAGGCTTTCCAAGTACATATCCACTATGTCCTGTTTAGGGGGTTTGAGAGGTAACTCCCATCCCTCCTTCACCAGAAACAATGGGCCTCTTACAGGATGCCCAAACAGAAGTTCAAAAGGGCTGTAACCAACCCCCTTCTGAGGAACCTCCATGTATGCAAATAACAGGCAGGGTAGCAGGATGTCCCATCTCTGCCTTAGCTTTTCTGGGCGACCCTTGATCATACCCTTTAAGGTTTTGTTGAATCTTTGAACTAAACCATTGCATTGTGGGTGATAGGGTGTGGTGAATTTGTAATTCACTCCATACTCCTTCCACATTGCAGTCAAGTAACTAGACATTAAGTTTGCATCTCTGTCAGATACTACCTCCTTAGGAAAACCCACTCTTGAGAACACTCCCAAGAGGGCTTTTGCCCAGGGCCGGACTGGAAACTGGCCCCCACCCTAGCGGCCCACCGGGGAAACGCCCGGGTCCCGCTACGGCCAGTCCAGCACTGCTTTTACCACAACAGGTGCAGTAGTGGTCCTAAGGGGAATTGCCTCTGGGTACCTTGTGGCATAGTCCACCACCACTAGGATAAACCTGTGCCCAGATGTTGTCTGAGGATCCATTGGTCCAACAATATCAATCTCCACTCTCTCAAAGGGAACCACCACCACCTTTGTGGTGCCACCTGCCTTACCACAGGCTAGACAGGTGACACAGGAATGACAAAACTCCTTTGTGTCTTCAGACATGTGGGGACAATGAACGTGAGAGACAATTCTGTCCCAAGTCTTGTTTTGGCCCAGGTGTCCTGCTAAAGGAATATCATGGGCTAGTGTCAATAGGAAGCCCCTGAATTTCAAAGGTATAACCAACCTCCTGGCTGCACCAGGCTTGGGGTCTCTACCCTCTGAGTACAGGGGTCCCTCATCCCAATACATCTTATGGGTGCCACTAGCATTCCCAGCAGCCTCAGCAGCAGATTGCTGTCTGAGGGGTTCAAGAGAAGGGCAGCTCAGCTGCTCCTGACTCAGGTCTGCGCTGGAAGGGCCCCTTGTCCCCAATAACTCAACCTGATCAGGATCAAGCTCCTCTGGGACAGTTCCTTCTTTAGGAGCACAATCATCTCCCTCAAGAGACTGATCATTACTCTGAGTCAGTGGGGAAGGCAATGCCTTAACCCTACAGCTCCTTTTCTTGGAAGGCACCTGGTCCATTATTCCAGAATCCAGGGCCTGTTCAGGTTTAGACATTTTGGCCTGTGACCTAGTCACAGCAAACACATGTGCAGAGATTCCTAACATTTCTGCATGGGTCATTAACTCCACTTCAGGCCAGGCTGAAGTCTCTAAATCATTGCCAAGCAAGCATTCTACAGGGAGGTTTGCACTTACCACAACCTTCTTGAAGCCAGTTACCCCTCCCCAGGAGAAATTAACAACTGCCAGGGCATGGTTGGTCCTGACATTGCTAGCATTGGTCACTTGGTAAAGTTCACCAAGTATGATTTGTCCAGGGTCCACAATGTCTTGTGTCACCATGGTGACACTTGGTCCTGTGTCCCTGTAGGCCATAGCCTCTTTTCCATTTATTAAAGGCTGCTGTCTGTATTTGCCCAACTTACTGGGACTCACACAGGAGGACAGATCCATGCCTCCATCACAGATCAGGACAGCCTGAGTTGGCACTCTGATTAGGCCAGAGTCCATCTCAGTACCCAGGGTTAACCCTACTACACCCTTCTGCTGAGTAGCACCACTCTGAGCTGAACTAGGGGGAACAGTTGCCTTAGGGGCAATGGTGGCTGGAGTTGAGGCTTTATTTGTAGTGCGATCACTAGTCCAATGGCTGTTCTGCTTACATATTTTGCACAATGGTTTCTTTTGGCCTTTCTTCTTGCAAGATTGGGAATCCCCACCATTAGCAGCTTTTTGGCGGCCTTGTGAAGACATCTGGGGGCATATGTAGGAAGGCGTTTGCGATTCTCAAACGGCGCTTGTGAATAGCAAACGGTGTTTTGGTATGTAGGGGCCACATAGCAAAATAAGGAATCGCAAAAATTGCGATTCCTTATTTTGCTCAAGCATATAAGGAATCGCAATTTTGCAATTCGTTAAATGCTATGTAGGAGTGCCTTGCAAATTGCGATTTTGGCTTAAGGAATCGCAAAATACCACCTACTCCAAATAGATGGTATTTTGGGATTTCCTGTCAAAATGCATTTTTTTGAATTCAAACCGCCATGTGGCGCACAGACATGCCCTTAGGGCATGTATGTGCGCCACATGTACTTACAGGCACATTCCAGGGGTGCAACAGGTGTCCTTTGGACACCCTGGCACCCTTGGAATTGCGATTCTCAAATTGCGATTTTCTCATAGAAAATCGCAATTTGAGAATGTATCCCCATTCATTCCTAAGGGCCTTTTGGCCCGTAGGAATGAATGGGACACTCATTCCTTAATTGCAATTCGCGATTTGCTAATCGCAATTATGGAATTTTAGAGATTCGCAAAAGAATTGTGATTTATTACCTACATTCCATTTTGCAATTCTCAAATAGCGATTCCCTAAAAATCGCTATTTGAGAATCGCAAAATGTAAATTACCTACGTATGCCCCCTGGTCTTCACCCTTTTCCCAACCCTTATTATGATCTTGCTTCTTTTGGTCCCCAACTTGGTTCTGTACCTTCTGCTTCACCCTGGTTCTCACCCATTTGTCTGCCGTCTTTCCCAATTCTTAGGGAGAGGTCAGATCAGAGTCTACCAGGTGCTGATGCAACAGCTGATTCTGACAGTTATTACGGATCTGCTCCCGCATGATCAAGTTATACAATCCTGTATAATCACACACTTTACTGCCCAGTAACCAGCCCTCCAGAGCCCTACTAGTACAATCTACAAAGTCAACCCAGTCCTGAGTCTCTGTCTTTTGGGTATCTCTGAATTGTGTTCTATACTGCTGAGTGGTTAGGCCAAACTCATCTATTAGAGCACTCTTAAGGACTTTGTAATCATTAGCATCCTCTTCTCTTACAGTGAGGGGCTTGTCTCTGCCTTTGTCTGCAAAGGAGAGCCACAAAATTGCTGCCCACTGCTCCTGGGGGACCTTCTGTACTTTGCAGGCCCTTTCCAGTGCAGTTATCCATTTGTGGATGTCATTCTCACTCTGGTAGGGAGGGACAATCTTGTTTAAGTTTCTATGGCCTTAAGACCTAGTCCTACCACTAGGGATGTTGCTGCCACCATGGGACTCTAGTCCCATCTTTTTTCTTGCTCTTTCAAGCTCTAGGGACTCCCTTTCTAAGGGTACTCTTTGTTTTCTTATGTTCAGTGGGCTTCTTCAAACCTCAGCTGATTCTCTCTCTTCTCCTGGGAGGTGTCCCTCCTATGAAAAGAGACAGAGGTCCCTATAGATGTGTCAGAATGATTGGATTGCACTGAGGGAGATCTTGGCCTTCTAGGCACACCCCAACTCTTCCTGGTGGGACAAAGACAGGGCCACACTGGCCTTCTTCATCTCCAGTTGGAGCTGGTTGGTCCAGGTCTAGGTTATTGTCACCTGCCTGATCAACATCAGAGTCTGAGTCCTCGTGGTTTGTACCACTGGCCTCTTCTCCCTCTGTTACTTCCACCCCATTGCCTACCCTTTCAGGCTCTGTAGCCTTCCTATGGCCATCCAGCAATAACACTTCTCTGAGGTGGTGGGTGGTGGCATTTCTGCCTGTCTTCAGTTTCCTCGTAGGTCACAGAGCCCTTAATTCTAAACAATGGAGTGTGTCATACTTGGATGCCTGTAATATACTGACATCTGGCAGGGACCCACTGGTTCCTGGCCCTGAAGCCATAACTAGTGAGGTGTGGTGTATGCACTACCTACTCTTGTTGTTTACCTACTAAACTCTCTTGAGTTGTAGAAAGGTTGTGCTTAAGCCCTTAACACACAACTCTAAATTCAGTCGAACTTACTGTATTTAAGCGGGTATTATATGTACTTCTAGTACCTTTAGTGGTTTTCAAATGATCAATCACTTGAGATTATCTGGTAAAACAATGGCAAGCTGGAATCCCACATGCTGCACACCAATGTGAGAAGTTGACCTGGCATATGCTGTCCACTATTCTAGTGGGCACCTTGCACCAGTCCAAACGACCCTTATTGATGTTAGGTTAAAGACAACCTTTATAGAAAGATATCCTAGTGGTAGCTGTGGAGAGCAGCCTTCAGGCTGAAGGAATGTAAAGCAGCTTGTTTTACCAGTCTATAATCTCATGAATGACCAAATCAAAGGATAACCACACCAGGTATATATATATAAAATATATGTATTTATTCTAAACACATCCCCCTAGTCTCTTTATGAGGCTAGAGGCAAAAGTACATTCAGTAAACTTAAGTAGCACACAGTAAATTAGCACAATATACGTTGAGCCCTAGGGGCGAACCAAACCATATATTAAGAAAGTGGTATAAGAACCACAACTGACATAGATACAAGGCCTAGAGCCTTTAGAACTGCTGGGGCCACCAGGAACCACCCAAGGTAGTGACACAGGGTACCCACGGGGGATGCGTGCAGTGTCTAAACACAGCCGTGAATCACTATTAACTTCTATGGGGAAAGTCGGGGTTGGAAATTCAAAGATTAAGAACACTTAGAAGAGGACTTGGAGAAAACCCCTTTAGAACTAGGAGGTTCTAGAGTCAACACCCACGGGAGAGCTGGAGTACTCGAGTTACCTCACCCAGGGAAGCAGGGTGCATAGTTGTCTTTTTGTGTCGGGTTTCGTCGTCGATTTCAATGACGAGCTGCTGCAAAGTGCTGTTGGTGACCAAGTGGAAAGTATCCAGGTGGATCCAAGGGTGGATCAGAGATGTGAAGAACCTGAAAGCAGATGGGACACATTCTGGGTCACTTGCCAGTGACCAGGAAGGCGATGAGCGGATGCTCACCGATGTCGGGTGATTTCAGGTGAAGAAGGTGAAGCCTGACTCTTCAGCCACGAGGACCAGGAGGCATTAATGACAACCAGGAGCTGGATTCGAGCTGTCCCACAAGGGATGTAGAGTGCTGCGGTGTCGGTTTCCGGATTGGACCCAACAAGCCTTGGCAACAGCAACCCACGCAGAAAGCAAAGATTGGCTTTGGTGCAGACCAGCAAGGTCTGATGGACTCACCCCTTGGTGGGGAGTCAGGGCACATCTGGAGCAACCAGGGAAGCCCAAAGAAAAGAAGAGTTACCTTCATGGGGACCCACCAGTCCACAAACCAGGGATCGTGAAGGGGCCTCAAGCAGAAATGCTAGAAGCGGGCTCACCGCACACTCGTGGAGTGTAGGCCCACAATCTTCAGTGCAGATGGTGCTCGGGGCTTGGACTACAAGCAGCCCAATGCACAACTTCGGGAAAGCTCAGAAAATGGATGCACTAGCAAATGTGCACGGTGTCCAGGAGTTCATGCCATGCAGGAACTGGTGAGCATGCACAACAGGGGGGCAAATGCCGTGCCCCCGTGTGCATCCACATGGTGCAGAGGCACAAGAAGGCCCTGTAGGGTCCCCTTAGTTTCCTTTCCGCCATGATTTCATGGCAGTGGAACCACCGTGAAAACCTAAGCAGAGAGGAAACTTGTAATATGCCTGGCGAGACTGCAGCGGTCCTACCCTGCATATTACTGCCTCCTGACCGCCGCAACACCACCAGGGGCGGCTGCGGTGGAGCAAAGGCAGTCCAACCACCTTCATTGTAATAGGGCCGTCAGGAGACCGCCACCACTGCCCCCCCCCCACACACGAGTATGGCATTCTGTGGACCGCCAGACTCGTATTGAAGTCCTTGGAGTCCAACACCTTCCCTGCCTCATTTTATCTTGGAGTGGGAATAGTATATCTATCCCTTTTAGTGTCCAAAACCTTTTTGACTTGAGCTGTATTGCAGAGGGAATTGTTAATGTTGTCTCTTTAGTGTCCAGCACCTACCCTGTGTAAGATTAGGTTGGAATGGGAATAGCAGTTGTTGCCCCTTTAGTGTCCAGCACCTTCACTGACTTGTTTTATCCTAGAGTGGGAATAGTATATGTAACCCTTTAAGGGCCTGATTGCGACTTTTGTGCCTAGTCTGCTCTCCCGCCCCACTGCAGAAGCTGAGGTTGGATCGCCTGTCAGATTTGGAGTTTCTTTCCTGTCAGGTGGGCTTTTTTTGGGCGTTCCCACGGCAGTGCCTCTAAGAATGGGCACCGCAATGGGAATTTCAAAAATAGTTCCTGCATTATATGGACTGAAAAGTCCATGGTGTGAGGACCTGGGGTGCACACACACATGCACCCCAGGGCGCAGAGGCACAAGGGGGCTCTTTAGGCCCCTTTTGTTTCTTCACTGCCCGGGTTTTCATGGAGGAGAAACCTCTTAATATGCTTGGCAGGACCGCGGCAGTCCCGCCAAGCATATTGATGCCTCCTGACTGCCGCAACACTGCTAGGGAACAGCACTTCCCTAGCAGCCGGGCAATGGCGGTCGACTGAACTTATCGTAATGGGGCGGTTGAGAGACCCCTGCCACCGCGCCGTCACAAGTCTGTCGCTCCATGTCCCGCCAGATTCATAATCGGCCCCTTAGTGTTCAAAACCTTCCCTGAGATAAGTTGTATTGCTGTGGGAATCGTTAATGTTGCCTTTTTAGTGTCCAGCACCTTCCCTCTGTTAATTTATATTGGAGTGGGAATAGTAAACGTTGCCCTTTTAGTGCCCAAATCCTTCGCTGAGCTAAATTGTATCACAGTGGGAATGGTTCATGTTGAATCTTTAGTATCCAGCAGCTTCCCTGTGTTAAGTTAGATTGGAGTGGAAATAGTAATTGTTGCCCCTTTAGTGTCCAACAGCTTCCCTGCCTTATTTTATCTTGGAGTGAGTATAGTATATTTAAACCTTTTAGTTTCTTAAACCTTCTTTGAGGTAAGTTGTATTGCAGTGGGAATGGTTAACATTGTACAGTTTAATATTTTTCATAAACATATTTTACATACATTTTTATAGTGTTATTTAACATAAATATTTTTAATAGAGATTAAATAATTTTGTACATGTTATAATATTATTTAAAATATATTTTACGTTTTTTGCATTCATGTTTGGAACATTGCTGTAAATGTGTTATATTTTTTAACGTTTTTTAACATTGTAATATACATTTTTTTAACATTTCTACACAGTTTCCCATTGATTCCTGCAGGGGATAGTGTTTATTTTACTTTTATTAGGGTGCCATATTTTTTCTACCGCTAACTCAATTTAGTAGTCTATTGCTATTATTTTTGGGTCATTCATAGAGGAAAGAAGTCACCGTTGGGTGCTGCTCTACGTCGGTAAAGGTATGTCTATTTCTACTTATTTTTAAGGCTCGTCAAAAGTAGGGGGAGGTAGGATAGTTGTGTATATGATATGTGTGGTGTTATTGGTGAGTTTATTGTGAGTTTTATTGTTTGTTTAGATGCTATTTGGTGTTGCATAGGTATATTATGAGGTGTAGGAATTAAAGTGTTTGGCGTTTTTGAGCTATTTTTTTAGTTAAATTACTGTGTTTTTTATCTTGTTTGTTTAATTAGTTAAGCTATATAGTTTCTTAGTAATGGGTGTTTTAGCTTCCTTTTAATAATTTTTTCGGTTATCTCGCTTTTGAAAAATGTTTTTTAATGCCTGTATTCAAGATAACTAATTGCATTTAATATTATATGTATTAATTTTACGTAAAAAAATAATATTGTTTGCAAATATTAATACGTTTTGTATGTAAGTGGGGTTTATATATATGTCATTTGTTATTTAGGGGGTTTATTGTTGATATATGTAAATGTATTATTTTGGTTAAGTAAAATGTTATATTTTATTTATAAATTGTAGTTATTATTGTGGGATATAGTTTTTTGTTGTTTATTTAAATATTGTGTTTTTCATATTGTTTACTGGTAATTATAACTTGTTTTAACAATATTTATGTAGTTGATATTGTGGATCTCGATATTTTTGACATAATATATGGTTATTTATCAGTCTCAATATTTTTGTTTCCGATCTTTTTTTTTCGATGTATGTTAAATTAGATATTTTTTATGTCAATATTTATTTTTCAATATTAGTGACTTTTTTTAATTAAGTATAGGATCTCAACATTTTTGTTAATGATATTAATGTTTCGATAATTCTGTAACTCAGTATTTGTGGTCTTGATATTATGTCAGTGAGCCTTACTTTATATAACTCTACTCAAACAAGAAGAGTTAACCCTGCATTTGTGGCACCAATTGCTAAACTGAACCTTCTTAGGTTCACCACCAAATCATAACTGCATTGCATACACATAGGTAATAAAACAAATATGAATCTTTTCCATTTGCCCTTGAGTTCAGTGATCAAGCACGTAATGTAGAAACCTAAATACTTGACATTTGTCATGTTTGTTCAAAGCTTAGAAAAACTGCCACCAGATAAGGTTAGGTAGAAATTCATATATATAAATTCGAAAACCAGCAATAGATAAATGAGACCTACCATGACGTATTAATACTTAGCAAACAGGTTCAGGATGATAGTATCGTGTAGGTTTCATAGGTCAAAAAATGGGTCTTGGACTATAACACCCGGAAAACAGGTAATTGTTTTTCAAAAAGAACCCCCCTTGAACTCCTGTTAGCAACAACAAAGATTTGTCTTTATCCATGTTAAGAAAATCACTCAGTCTACAAAAATTTACCTGAAGCCAGGTGTGTGGCACAAATGGCATGATAACTTTCTAGGAGTCATGTCGGGCATGCACTCTTACAGAATAAGTGCTGGAATATATCCGAGGAATAACCATATGCCAGTGCCATTCTTGTGAAAATGTTATGGTTTGTTCATTGGTTGATAAACTAAGGCTCGTTACATTGCAATCCATGATTGCTGTTCCCATTTTGGTTTAGGATGTATGTGGAAATTAAATGATTTGTCTCCAACCGCACATGAACAGTTAGGGCCAGATTTACTTAGAAGAAATGCAACATAGCAAGTCAACTTGCTGCGTTGCATTGGCAAACAGGGAGAGAACGGGCATGCGTCATATCTACCAAAATATGATGTATTACTGCTCTCTCCCTGGCGCACTAAATGCTTCCTAATGCCAATGCATGTACCCTGCTGCCATGGTACAAGGGTGCCAGGGTTACAGGCAGAATTTTTTGTGTACAAAGGTGCACCTTCCTACAAGAAAACAATCTTCAGAGCCATTTTCCACTTCCCACGGGTGTGGCAAAATGCAGCATATTGCCATATTCAATGTGTCATTTGTCCAAAAATGACACATATCATACGATGTGCCCTTGGTCGTCGTCTGCATAAACAGAATTTGGCTTGAGGACGTGGCACAAGTCCAAAACTCACAAAAGCATACAAGGAAACAAGTTAATGACATGTGGAGGTTCTCGCAAAATGGAAAAAAGTTGCGCGCAAAAGGTCATTTATTAGGATAAGGTTTCAAACTTACATTAACATCGTTAACCATAACACATAACATAAAAACGCCATAAAATCCGACACTCCCGTTCCTCCCATAACCATTTACACCTACACCTCTAAGCCCTCATGTCTTTCATCATTCTTTCCTCCTCCAGTCGCCAATCTCCTTCCATATATCCAGACTCTCCTTCCTTTACCCTGCCAAACACTCTCCAATGAAATTACTTCCTGCTCGACAAAATCACGCATACCATCTCTTGTCACCTGTGCCCCCTCCCCCCTGAGGTGAATACGCCAGCATGTGACTCTCCACCCCCCAAAATACCGCCTACACCCTTCAAACTGTCCTATTCTGGCAACACTCTGTACTGAATGGGCACCAATGAACCCCCAAAAACATGTAGGGGGGGGTTGGCTGTCCTTGCCAAACTGCCTAATGACCCTTGCCGATGGTGCCTGGAGTCAGGAAGAGGCTGGGCATACCCTTCCTGTCTCCTTTATACTTAAAATAACAACCCACCCCTTCCCCTACCTAAACCTGTCCTTTCCCATATCCTGATTTCCACACACGATTCACCCCAAGGGAAGAGTGGTCTACGACTGTCGCTTCCCCTGGGTGTCATCCTTTTCTCATGGAAAACGTATTTAAACCTCATAGTTAATGGAACTGTTAACTCGCGGCCAGTGGCGTCACTAGGGGGGTGCGGGGGATGCAGACCGCACCGGGTGACACCTTTACATGGGGTGACACCAATCAGCGCACCTGCTTACAAGCATATTTTCCAGCCCCCGCGCTGTGCTCCTCTGACTCACGCACGCGCGCCACTGAGTCAGGGAGACAGTCTTGGCAGGGGAGTGCTGCTGGGCGATTTACAGAGCCCTACTAGAGGGGTCCAGCCACAACCACAGCGGAGTCGAAATAAAAGGTTAGTGGGGCGATAGTTGGTGTGATTTTCAAAGTTTGCAGGGCTCTGGCCAAAGGCAGGAAAACTTTAAAAGGAAAGGGCAAGGGGTTAGGCTTTTGACGTTTCCAAGAAGGCTTCCGAAACTTGCCTCCAGGAGATAATCATGATGATGTAAACACTAACCACGGGCGGGTCTCGAGATTCTACGCAGCAACCCCCCTTACCCCTCCGTCCTGGGCATTGGTTCCTGCTGGCATTACTGGGAGGCTGGCACAGAGGAGGGCCGCGGCGTGCCCCCTACGCAGGGAGGAAGCGGTGAGCACGAGTGCTCCAAAATGAGGAGTTGCATTCTACAGTCTTTAAGCGGCCATACCTAAGAATTACTTATAGATGTTATACATATATCATAATGTAAACAAAAAGCATGACTAACGAATATTTTTTGTCACTTACCCTTGTAGTGCTTCTGACTTTCTCTTGAATTTAAGGAGCCAGGAGTATTCCTAGCTCACTTGTGAAATTCAGAAGTATGCCATGAGTACTACACAAGTAAGTCACAATGACTCATAGCACACTGTTTGTGAGTAGGGCGTACACAGGGTTGCAGAAGCACGCATTTTCACTAGTGGTCAGAAAGAAAATATTATAAGAATAAGAAAAGACATAGGTGATATATTTCTATCTATACATGAACGTATATATATCTTTAGCTGCCATGTGCAAATATGGTTCTTCAGCACCTTCAACTTAAAGCCCATTTTTCGATTTGCCAATACCGTTTTGACACCATTGATACATGTGAACAAAATTTCGAAATCTATTAGCAGAGTCAACTAAGGTCCAGGGTGCAAATTTCGTTCAGTTTCTTTCAGAGGGTAGAAAAGATTATGGGCCCGGAGGGGCCAAAAATTTATTTATAAAAATGTAAACAACACTCGAAAAGGTTCTTTTTAAATCCACTACCACAAAATAAATATAAGAGCTTGCTGCTAATAAGCGTACAAGCATTTCCCACAGTAGGTAGGTGCAGGGCCTTGCTGCAGGCCACCGCCTAAGAACAATCACTGCTTTGACCGAAGGCTGACCGCCCATTCTGGGATGGACACAGAGTCTGGCCGCAGGCTAATGCCTGTGAAAACCCCTGCTGAGGGCTGGGCACAGGGTTTCCGGCTAACACACTTAGCACACAGACTAAGGTCATGGCAGAGGAAGTGGATCCCATTGAGGCTCGACTTCCGTTGATGCTGTGTCTTTTTTTCTTTTTAGCTTTGTGTTATCTGCATGGTGACATTATAAGTTATGGCATGCATTATGTGCGTTACTAAGTATTACTAGCAAATATCAGTGGTTAATGCATTTTCAGAATCATTACGTTTTTAACGGTGCTTTATTAAATACACTTAGGAATATATATATACACTGAAAATTCAAAGAAACGATTAAAATCTTATGTGTCAAAAAGATCAACCATCTATACATATTCACATAACAAATAAATGAGAGAATGCAGTATCTTGTGGTATTACTTTAAATTACAATCATAGTTTAGTTCCTTTGTTTATGTGTTGGGTGGGTGGGACTTCTTGCCCTACATGTGCCAGTTGTGTCTGGTACCTCTGTGGTACACCTCTGCCCTCCATGTGCAGGTCTTCTGGCCTTGTCCGCAGTTCAAAAGCTGAATATATGTATATATTTCCACAGTGTGAAAATATGCCTGATTTTAAAAAGAAAATATATTTTTATTCTCCACAAAACAGTATTTTTGGCAATAACAGTTACCCCTCTACTGGCTAAAAAAGAAATTGTGCTCCCAGCCACCCAAATAGTAGAAAACGACCTAATTAAATGTTCTCTGGAGCCTGAATGGATCAATCCTTTACCAATTGTAACTAGATCTCCAGGCTAACTTCTGTCCCACAGTCCACTCCTCCCTCCCAATATACAATCTGTCATACTTCCCGTTCTCCATCACTGTATTATGTTTTTGTGGCGGATTTATTCCAGCTTGTTCATGGGACTGAAGTAGTTATAATCATAATCAGTCCTTTCAATGTGCCGGTACTCTCAGGTACTGAGTACACACATTTTTTCATTTTGAGACCTATTGGTTTTGTCAATGCTTGTTCGGTTAAGGTGTCTGCATTACATTTAATATACAATTACATGTAGGTTAAAGACCACATTTTAGCTACAGAAATTTTGTTCTTTTTAGTTACCTGCCTGGACCCCCTTACCACACTCACTGATCTGCCCCATCGTGCTCACAATCACAGTTCCCATACTTTTTTATGCACATTTCAGATATGAGTGGTCTTGCGTGGCAGGATGTAGAAGCTACACTGGATGTAGAAACAACGCCCATTAGCAAAAATCCTTAGTGGAGGGACCAAAAATAAACTCTTGGTTGCAGGGAGGAGTGTATATTGCTTTCCGTTATCTGCCAACTGTGTCCACTGGCGGACTCGGAGCGGAGGAGGTCCATGTGGTAAGTCGTGAGGGGGTGAGACCATGAGTTACCCGCACCGGGTGACACCAACCCTAGTGACGCCACTGCTCGCAGCATCCAAATAATATGTGAAAGTTAATCTGCGCCCCAAAGACTTCCCACGCTAAATCACTTCGCGCTCATTGGTGGTGTTTTTTATTCCACTCATAAACCGTGCGCGGGCTCCTTCAGAATACAGGAAGCAGCAGCTACCTTTGTAAAGTAAAGCAAAAGAGGCTGAAGGTGCTGGGGTACAAGAAATCTGCAAAGGATACATTGTGTTGCCTTCTAAATAGGAGCAGAATTTGTTTTTGTAGCATAAGAAAGAATTGTCTTTTTTTCTAAAGGAATAGAGATAAATGAAAAGGAAAACGTAGCTGTAGAGTGGCTTACTATACTATACATAGCAAAAAACAGAGCACTTTAAAAATGACACTGTGTGACACTTTCTTTGCATCACACTACCAGCATCCCATTCAATTATTTATAGCCAGGGATACTGAAATTACGAAACAGGAAGAACCAAATTCTGTGGCAGGATTGACGAAATTGTTCAGCAAGAAAAGGCAAATTATGTGGTGTAATGCACTAGATTTTATGGGCGAATTACCTTATTATTTGTACACATTAACACTGCCTGTTTTGCTCCATAACCTGAAACGAGGTTGCAACAAAAAAACAATATCTTGCCTTAAGAAGGAAGACTTGTGTTTTTGTTTTCCCTTCACAAACCACCCTTGTAGATGATGTACAGGGGCGCTGTAGGACATTGTGAACTGTTGTAACATATAGCGAGACAGAGAGTTTGAAGCAGAACAGACCGTGCAACGTGCTCCAGGGAGGATTAGCAGACTTTTTTTTTATAGGCTCAGCCCTCACCCAGGGACACCGTAAGGATTTTGAGGGCCCTGATCCATATATATATTAGGGGCCCATGTTCGAAACAGCTTTGAATTTATTATCCAGTTTCAGCTCTTTCATGCCCACTCTGGACAGGTCACTAACAGTGCACAGATGCACATGTGCACTGTCCAAATTCCGAAGGTGTTTACATCTAATATTTAGGGATAGTGACATGTTTTCAATATTGTAACACAGCAGCAGCTCATTAATATTACTGCAAACAATCTCTGTGACAGCCTCCCATTTCTCATATGTGAGGTCCTGTTTTGATCTAAAAGAAACTTTTTCATGTATGTTGCATGAAACATAAACACAACATCTCTCTGCAAAATGTCTGTAATAGACTCTCACACATACCCGTATTAAAAATAAATTAAAGAAACACGGTATTTGAAGCAATTTGTCTAAGAATGATTCACTGTCATCAGGGCAGTATTCTCTGTAGAACAGAGCTGGATCTATCAGGAAGTCCTCTGAAAGGCTGGGGCCCTTGGCCAGAGCCCACTTTGCCCTAAAAACATCTCTGCCCTCCCCTATATCAGAGAACTTCAGATGCGGGTGCATTGCTGTCTGGCACCCACCAGTTCGTCTGTGGGATGTTGCAGATAACCAGCTTATGCTATGTGTGCTTATCTTAGGCCCTCAGCTGCAAGCGTTCTCCTGCTTTGCATTTTAATTATCTGCATTGGAGAGAAAGTGTGCTGTTTCCAAGCCCCTCTGCACTTAATAAACATGCTAAACTTTTCAAGAAGGCACATTTATGTGGTTACTTCCCTGCCACAGAACCTGAGAGACGGTAAAGTTTGGAAACACATTAAGTCCAAACAGGGCTTTCAGTGGGAGTTGGATGAAAAAAGTGTGCGGGGGAAGGGGTCTAAAAGTGTCCTTTCCTATGTAATAAAGGGAGTGACTTAAACATGTAAACTAAATTTTTTGAGATTCCTATATTGTGCATCTCAACCGATATTTTGGCGTCTCTCTGAGCTTTCTGTTATAACATCCAGACAATGGGCATATACCAGAAACCAGACAGGACTATTGGCTTGGTCAGTGGTTGTTAGGTAGATGAGATAAACAATGATTTTGTTGTAAATAATTAATATTGAAAATGTTTTAACACTGAAATTGGAAACCTGTGAACTAAACCTTAGTGAGAACTGTGGACAGGGCAGTGGACAGGACAGTTCTTAACTACTCCAGTTGTGTTCACTCTTTGTTCTAAGTTAGATATGTATGCCCTTTTTCTCTCCACATCTCGCCCAGCTATATATCTTAAACCTTATTTCTTTCCTCTTCAGCACCTCCTTTTGACTCTCTCCTGAACGCACATCCTTACATCTCCTTCACTTCACCACCCAACGCACCCACTCATCTGAAAGAACTGCTTTTCTTTTGCTTTAGCCTTGTAAATATGTTGACTACTGTGTACCTTTTTCACACATATATGTACAGGATGGAAAGGGAAATGCCCAAGCAGTCTTGCCTGGTACCCCAGGCTCTCAGACTTGGGGGTCGATTATGATGGCAGTGAATCCGCATCCTTCGGGCCGGTGGAAGCCACCGCCCGCCCGAAGGATGCGGATTCACCGCCGCGGTACCTGACAACACCACCCTCCAGATTAGGATGGCGGTGGGATCAGCCGCGGACGGCATGTCTGTCTGCCGCTGATCAGCGGGGTGTAGACCGCTATTTGGTGGCGGTGTCTGCAAGGCACCGCCAGCCAAATTAGGAAGCGTGTGTAAACATGCTTTTCCGCGGCGTTTTTTCCGCCATGGAAAAGCATGTGGACCTTTGCTTCTGGGGGGCCCTTGTAGGCCCCCAGGGTGAAGGGGGGGTGGGGGTGCACATGGGGGGTACCTATGGTACCCCCCTGCATGTGCATGCACAAAGCGGCAGGCACCGCGCGGTGCCTGCCGCTTTGTGCATGCAAATGCAATGCATGCATTTTTGACATTGCGGCGGATGCTTCTGAAGCAGCGCCCGCCGCAAAGTTAAAGATACAGGATGTGACCGCCAGGGTGGCAGTCACATCCTAATTGGCATGGAGAGAACGCCGCTGCCCTTGCGGACGGTCCCTCCACCTCGGTGGTGGCGGACGGACGCAAGTCCGTCCCCCATCCTATTCGACACCTAAGTTAGCAAAACAGACATTCTTGAGTTTTCCTTTATAAATGCCTATATGGACAGTATTTGTGGTCCACTTATCACAGACATAGTGCTCAAAATGTCTTTTAATTGTCTTTAACATCTTCTTGGGAGGGTGGGGAGACAACCCCCCCCCCCAAAACCTTCTCATAAAAATCAGCCTAACTAAATTTAATCCATTGCTCTAATGACCCACCAGTCTCAAATTCCACCAGCCACCAATGAATCCCACTAAAGCTCTTCCATTGCCTGGCACCATGTTGCTTGATGAAATAGCAACTTAAGAGCTTCTTAAATCTGAGCATTAGTGTCTTACTATATGTATAAAGTCAGGTGCACCATACTAATGGGGAACCTATCCTCCAGATGTTTGTAACAAAAACTCCCATGGAAGAAGTACTCATTGTATTAAACTGGAGAAGAGGACCTGAGGTGCACCTACCCCCCTTAGCCCTCCAACTTACCTGCTCAACTGTTGGTTCCTCCCAGAAGACTTCCGGGACCAAGTCTGCCGCCAAAATCCCAAACCAGCAACTCCCATTGAAAACAGGGCATCCAACGCCAAATCAGCACCCTGCACCCAGCCGCCCCTGTGCCACTATGGGTGCACCCTGTGTGCTTACTCTGAGACCCCTTTTCCCTGAGCTACACCCTAGGAGCTTTGCTTCCACGTCCAAGTGGCGTGCCCGTGAGCAGCCACCAACCAGAGGCCCCCTACCACCCATTGGATAACATTGGGCCTCAGCACTCTGTAACTGGCCACCCTAGTGCCGCTAAGGGTGTTTTTTGAGTGCAACCTTGTCCCTGGGGAACTCTTGTTCTAACCCCAGAAACACACCCCCAAATACCGTTTACTTACCTACAAACCGATAACCTCATTTTTCTCTATAGGATTGCATTGACTGTTTTCCTCTGAACAACTTTCAAGTGTGAGGGTGTTTGTACGGAAACATAAGAAACTGCGTTTTTGTGAAAACTGTTTTACTTAACTTTTATCTAGGAAATTGTCTAGGTGATATCTAAGCATATCACACTGAGTAGAAAAGTAATCTAAAAAGTATTCAAAAGTAATCGAACAGTAATTTCAACTATTTTTCAATAATTTGCAAACCTGTAACAAAAGTCATTTTTCATCCAGCTTCCTTAATGCTCAATCTGTCTTGAAAATTATAATTACACTTACCTGTACCAAGTCCTGCTTGGTTCTAAAAATGAAATACAACAAAGAAATATGTTTTTTACTAAATAAATGGTCAGAGTTCAGTCTTTGAGTGTGTGAAATCATTTCTTGCCTGAGTGTGTACAATGAATGCTTAACACTACCCTCTGATTAAGCCTTACTGCTTGCCCACACTGCCACAAATAGAGAGTATGGTATTATCTATTTTTACCTCTGCTTATCTTTGGGGATCCACTGGATTCCCAAACACACTATTCCCAAACACACTAAACCTTACTTTGGTATAGTATATACAGAGCCAGCTTCCTACAATATGTTGCTGCACATTCTTTCCCATGTGAGTGACAATATGGGTTTCCCTGATGAGGAGGTCACCAGCACATCCAAGGACATGGTTGTGCCTCTGTTTCGGAAGCAGTCTACCAAGGCCCTTCTCATTCATCCTTTTGTGATGGACTTTTTTTGAAGAAGTGGAAGTATTCCCACTGCATCATGATGCTTCGCGTCATGTCTAAGCTGGACCCCTTGAGGGACATGGAAGATGTTGACTCTGTTGTCGCCAGTCTGGTGGGGGCATCAGTCCATGGCTAAGGATAATGTCCTGAAGGATTGTGAAGATAAAAAGATTGACTCATCCTTGAAGGTCCCATCTTGCCATATGTTCAGAGTTGTATGGAGCATATCTGGTTCTGGGTCCCTACCCATTCACTCTGGCCCAGCCACCTGGTTCATGAGTATCTCTAACAATTCTAGACTGTGATCTTGTTGCGCTGTCGATTCTGTTGTGTCTGTTCTTCCCTCATGAGAATGTTGGACAATTTTAGACTTTGAATGTGTTGCTTTGTTTATTCTGTTTTGTTTGCTTATACCCTTCGTGATGCATAGTCTGTAACGCGCTCTGATACCCTTGGTGGTCATGTTCCCGCTATATAAAGCTTTCAAAATAAAATAAGAGGGTTCCTACCATAGAAGATAGTGCTCTATCGCACTTCACTCTCGTTTCCACATTAGATTGGTCTATATATTACACATCGAGACAAGAGTACCGCGGCAATCAATAAAAAAATTAATTAGCAGATTCGCAATCCTGATAAAGATCAGCTTGCGAGAGGGCCTCATTACTAAACCTCCACTATTAAATGTAGGGCAAATGGGATTCCATTGGCGGCAATGCCTTTAATGCACACTAACCAAAATTGGTTTGTACTCGGACACAGCAGCACACTTAACCTTGGAAGGTTCTTTCATCTAGTTTCAAGGGCACAATAGGATGGCTTTACTTAAGTAATAGCTTTTTCAGACTCAAAAAGGCCTTTGATTCATTGCTTTACTGGAGCACCTAAGGACGAGTGTGCAAATAAGAATTTGGACAGTGCTACTTTTCACAGCGTCAATGACTAAGATTCGTAATGGGCACATTTAATCCTCTAATGGTTGTCAGAAAGAGAGGCTTTACAAGGCTGTTCCCTATTTTGATTCCTTAACCTACCTATGGAGCCATTCCTTGTCATGGATGACAACTTATTCTATATACATGAACCTGTGGCACACAATTAATAAATTACTTTGGCCAGTCAATTGTTATTGTATGGCTCAAGCTGCCAGATCGATCTGAACAGAGATCAAGTGAACCTGACAATGTCCAGCTATTGGTGGCAATAGGGACAGGGAGAAAGAGACTATATGTGATTTATGGCTTGTTTCTACTCACACATCCACTGCTGTAGGGGTTGGGAGGTAAATGGACACTAAATACATACATAGAAATTGGCAACAATGAACAGAAATGAATGGATGAATCAATGTGTTATGGGTAGAGAGCACAGCTGCTTCAAGGAGCACTCCAGCATTGAAAATACCTTACGGTGACAGAACCACACATAAATAAATTAGAGGCAAATGGCCAAGTTTTAAGAAGTTTAAGTAATCTTATTGCTATTATGATGCAAATATGCAGAAAAGATTGTTCCAAGTCCTAGTTGCCAAAATAGAGAGAGAATGTCTGCCTTACCTGAACCTGGGCCCTAACCTAGGAAAATCTTTGAAATCTCCCAACCTTGTGGTATAAGGACATCCCACCCCACATCCCAGTGTGGAGATTATACTCAGGGGATGGTATGCTGGGGACCAGGACCTGCCGACATGCTTGCAATACTTACATGCCCTTTGGACCCACTTAGACTTGTGAGAGGTGTGTTCCTAAACCCCTGCTTCCCATTGAAGGGGACTGCTCCCACCCCTATTAGAGACCCCCTCCAGAGTGCCTACTTTTCTACCCAATTGAAATGTTCTAATTTTTCTACCTTTACCTCCTGTGGTTTGCACCCTGTTGCTAACTGACCTATCTGTTGTCATCATTAGTCCCCTCTGAGGGTCGTAGAGTATGTTGCCTGTTTTGCAGATTGTATGATGTACCGGTTGATTATTTTGTTGTCCCCTGTGACCTGGGTGTGTATTCTGTAATGCATCTTTGTACTGGTCATGACAAATAATAAAACATTTAAATTAAAAATAAGGAAAGCCTCTGAGAATCACTAAGAACTAGTAGTTGTGTAATGAGCCATACGATTAGATAGATATTTAGAAATAGTAGATATAAGGATCTATGGACCAATAAGAGTGCATGAAATGGATCCTGTTATGGATAGGCAGTCAAAGCAGCTATTTGAGATGTTGAGACACAAGAGTCAAATGAAGTGCTTTTAGAATTAAACGTGCTCAGCATTTTGAATTTTCTGGAGCATCTTTACCAGGGAAGACCCAGATAAAGTGCAGTGCCATAGTCTAGCCTTGTCATAGTCAAAGCGCCTATCACTGTTTTACACGTAACATAACAGAAGCCGAGAAATTTCTTCAGTGTCCAAAGCAAGGCAAATCAGGTGTCGGCAACTGCAATAATCTGAGGGTGGAAAGAGAGCTGGTTCTCAAATGTTATTCCCAAATTCCTAGCAACATTGCCAGCTATGGAGGGAGAGGCAGCATTTGGGACCAGCAGTTCTCTAACCAATTGTCTTGAGTGGAGCCAAAGGGTAGAATTTCGATCTTGTTTGAGTTGCATTTGACATTGCTGTCTCTCATTCACTCTAATGCTCTGGTTGAACAGGCTCAAAAGAACTCCTGGGTACCTTTAGTCTTTTAAAACATTTTGGTTAAGAGGCTTACTTCCTGAGTGGAAAGGAGCGATCGGTACAGCCTGCTGTCTGTCCTCAAGATAATACTGCCCCGTGCTGTCCCACCAATGCCAATATCTGCCAGCCTTTGCAGAAGAATGCAATATAAGACCATATTGAATGACACCCAAAAGTCTTACAAAATAGGGGCAGTGTTCCTTCCTTGGTATAGAGCACATTTGATAAAATCCAACACTTGCAAAAGAGCGGTCTCCGTGCTGTGTCAGGATGTCTAACTAGAATGGCTGGAATGTAAAAGACCAAACTTTTCTAGATACTCAGAAAGTTGAAGATTGATGAGTTGCTCTAACATTTTAGGTGCTGCAGGCAAAGCGATATTGGCCTGAGGTTAGCAGTAAGCGATAAAAACAAAGAGCAGAAGAATCTTGTGTCTGCATTTTTTTAAAAAAATTGGGGTGACTGCGTCAGTGGTTGATCGCAGCAATTTACCAATTTTCTGTGCAACCATCCAAATAGGCCCAATAATATTAGGAATGGATTCAAGATAGTTCAGATGGAAAGTCCCTGCTTAACCCCTTAAGTGCTGCCGTCGGCCAACGGTCGTCACGGGCACTACCTCCCCAGTGCTGCGTGCGACCGCTGGACGTCCAGTTCAGCACCGGATAATGGACAGCGCAGCACTGGGGAGGTTTGTTTACTAGCTCCCAAGTGGTTAAGGCCCGAAAGATCTGATTTTGTTGAGACCTAGCTGAAATGTGCTTGATGGAATGCATCCAACTGAAAGAAATAAGAGTGCGATCTGACCAGATCAGTTACAGAGGTACTTCCACCAAAAGTGTGATATTGGAGAAGACAAGATCAATTGTGTGCCCAGCTTGATGCACTGGGGATGGAAACAAGTTGGTGAAGATTGAAAAATGCTAGTGTATCAAGCAAAGACTACAAGACTGTCAAAACTTTAACTGATATATAAATTAAAATCTCCCATCACAGTGAAATTGGAGTACGCAGGCATAGAGGAGACAATGCGTTTTCAAGGGAGTTAAGGAAAATCTCCTGCATATATCCCGGACGGTGAGAAGTTAACATCTTCTGGAATGGATGACTGCATATGCTGCTCATGCAGTTAAAATGCCTGCACCTAACATATTTTACCTCAATTAGTCTGTGTATAATATTTGGCTCCAATTGGAGTCAATGCCCTAGGTGTCATGCAGTCAAAGCTAATTTTCTTTGATAAGAGAATACCCTTTGCTAACATCAAACTGGTAGAAAGTAGATCACAAGTTTATTGGAGCATCAACTTGCTCCTTTGAAATGTCTGGAATCCCATTTGCTGGATCTATTCGTACACTCTGGTTCGTGTAAGCAGAAAGGTAGTTTTGCTGAACTAGCACTGTTACTAGCAAAGCGTATGGTGGCAATGGGGTGAAAAAAATCCTCCACTCCACCAATTAAGGCCAGGTGTACAGACGTTGACAGGTGTGCTTCACATGAATTAGCTCTCCTGTTTTCCCACTTATCAAGAAAAGGAAAAAAAGGATAGTGAAACATAGGAGGTGGTCAAGTCTAGATTTAATAATAAGAATAAGGATATTAAATATCGCTAAACTGTGATTTTTCTAAGTGAACGAAATCCAATACAATACATCTAGATGACAGAGTTGCATAGAGGCAGAGATTCCTTAATGCTTTTCCATTCCCTTAAGTCTTGTATACATTTGTCAGTAACAGATGCCTATTAGTAATACTTTGTTTGACAGTCAGTGCAAGTAAGAAGATGAAGAATGAAAAAGGATGACAGAAGATAAGACTTCTGACAGTACTTCAAGTAAAACAAGGTGATCCTAAGGGTTTTAAATTTTAATCTCATGTAACATAAAAGTTATCTTTAAATGATAAATGTTTCGTTTTCAACCCATCATCTGGCAAAACAGCTATTGCTTAACATCTCTTCAGACAAAATAGATATCTTTCAACCCTTCCATCAGTCTAACTTGCTATCCTTCAACCCCCATTATTGGAAAAAGGGTACATTTCAACCCACAAAACACAGATCTTTCAACTCACGCTCAACCTTCTTAAACGGTATCTTGCATATGCCATGCAGCAAATGCAATTGCTGCCTTTAACTCTATGCTTACACGAGTCACAAGGTATCTTGTGTATGCCCTAAACACATAATTTAGACCCATAGCAAATCTTCACCATGGACATAAACCACCAACAAACGATCTTCATGCAAGCAGCAGCATTTGAATGCATCCAACAGCTAGCATCTTTTTATTTTAATATGGCTCCTCTTCCAGGAGCCTCCTCCCACATGTACACACACTGACTCTTTTGCCTCACTCAGGGAACCTGTAACCTGGGAAAATACACCACCAGGGAAAGAGGAAAGGAGCTTTTCTGAGGCTGAGTAGAGCACTTAAGGACTCATGAGGTGAGAGGAGAGACCTGCTTAGAATGGAAGAAGAGACTTACTGCTCAAGAGAAAATAGATTAAACTCCTTGTGTATTTTGTGAGAGTTTTGAAACCTGGCTGAAGTGAGATAGACAATGAAAGTCCTAGCCAGATATTTAGCCAATGGTACCTTTTCAGCTTACATTGCTTAGTACTCTGGTATTTGGGGTCTTACATTTATTATGAGAAATGGCAAACAGCAAGTACCAGAATGAATAGAAGAAGGCAGTCTGGAAGGGCTAATGCATCTCACATTGGAAACCTGAGCTCTTTGTAAGACCTTTAGCTAGCAGCACCTTTCAGCTCATGTCACTATGCAGTCTGGTGGTCTTGGAACTGTTTTAAACAGAGGAATATAAAAGGGCAAGTTCCAGAATGTAGAGTACCATGTCTAAGAAGTGCCATTGCTGCCTGAATAGCTCGCCTATGATATGAGGCCACTTGACAATTCTGTCGGTCAAGATGAGCCTCTAATCTCCCTGCAACATGTAAAATGAAGGGAACGCTTATTAAATAAAGGGGTAAGGCAAGACCAATCACAGTACCAGTGCCAATTTTAGAGGCATTATGAAATCATTAAATTACCCTTATATAACAGGACATTTACTAGAAAAAGGTGTATTTATATATTCCCCATCAAAAACTGTATTGCCTTTTGGCAGATGGTTTCAAACACACGGGTGCTTGGATGAGTTCTCATGTGGATAAGAGGGACAATGTTGATGATGTACCTCCTTTCTCTCGGCTGACAGTGTTCAGAGAGTGTTCTCCCTTCTTGAATGATCTTCACCCAGCGACCCTCCACTCGCACTGCCAAACATCTCTAGGAACCCCAATGCCACTAGTCTTCTAACAAAGCTGCATGACCCACCTAGTAATGGTATCCTCCGCTGACTTTAATGTCATCACCCTCCCAAAAGTAATTCACCCCTCTATTTCAGGGGCATTATATTCCAATGGAGAATCCTAGCCCTGACAGCAGTGGTTCTCTTCCAGAACTCAATGACTCAATGGAACTGATGACAAGATCCTCGGTTTTCGTGATGCCAAAAAGGCATTCCACCTAGTAAATTGCCTTACCTTTTCCAAATTATGACCAGATTTTGAAGTGGCCCGAACTTTATCCGGATGGTCCACAGGCTCTATCATTCTCCTACAGCTTTGATAAACTGCATTTGCCTCCTCTCATACCTGACGGTCAGCACATGGGATATTAGGCAGGGGTGTCTGCTATCATCACTTCTCTTCTTCCTTGCCTTACAAATGCTGGCAATAGCCTTCAGAATGCTGGCCCTGATCACGGGGATGGTAACCCTGGCTGGGGAACTGCATTTACTGCTGTAAGTGAATGATGTACTCCTGATGCTGAGTAAACGGTGGGCCTCAATCCCAGCTCTTATGGATATAGTTTATTAATTTCTTTCTCCAGATATAAAAAATTAATTGGAGCAAAACAGAGGCTTTGCCACAATCTTCCAAGACTTCCTGGTGCTCCTTACATTACCTACCAGCTACATGGAAACCGAGTGTAATTAAATACTTCAGCATCCTTGTGAGCGCTGACTTTAATGCCATGATTAAAAACAACAACCTCCATCTACTCGAGACCAGGAAAGTGGACTTTGCCAAATGATCGGCCTTTCAACTGTTTCTTTGGGGTAGGGTCCAGACTGTCACATGGTTACAGTTGCCAGATGTCACTACCTATTTGGCATGCTCTCTATCAGTATCCCTGTTTACTACTGTAGAAGATAGGCCAGGCTGTGAGTAAATTTGTGTGGGGCGCAATTCCTCTGAGACTGGCCTCCAACAAACTCTATGCCTCTACAACATCTTGGGGCCTTCACCTGTCTCCCTTTCAGGACCTACTAGAGGGCACAACACTTGCACAAATAGCCTACTATCTGCACCTGCATGTTAAAACACTTCTCTGGGTGAACTAAAAATTGGTACACAGGGCCTTCTTTGACCTTTATGCTGACCTTTATGCTGTCCTTTGACCTTTATGCTGACCTTTATGCTGTCCTCAACTGATTCCCACAACCTGATGCTGAGGGAGATAAACGCGGTTTAGAAGTCGACTCATGCACTACTGAATGAGGATGGTTCTTTGACCCCAAAGCACCTCTCTTGCACAATGCCTCTATCATCATCGACCACTCCAAATTGTTCCGGCCGGTTTGGGCACGTGTCGGCATCCTAGAGATTCATCATTTGCTAAAAGAGGGTAAGATCACAGATTTTGCCAATCTTTCTGTAGAATACCAACTTTTAAGATTTCACTTTTGGAGATATTTCCAGATTCAACACTGCCTCCAATCCCAGCAGTGCACTGGTGCATGGTCCTCCTCCCCTCCCAACTGCATTTATACTTGGGACAATGAGGTCATTATAAGAAACTGATCTCTGGTAAAATGTAAATGTAAATGTGAGTGTACTTGTAAAGCGCACTGCGACTCCATGGAGTATCCTGGCGCTGAAGACCGCTGGGGAACCCGTCCTGGTTTTCCCTGTGAGATGGTCCCTTTCTGGGTATCTCCAAGGTGAAACCAGGCATCCCCGGCGTCTGTGGGGGGCTGTTGTAGAGATGAGGCAAGCTTAATGCCCAGAGTTGCCGAGTGTGTTCCCTGGTTAGAGTAGGCACCGAGGCGAGAATTATCGAGTCCGTTTTGACCCTGGTCCACGACCCTGCCGCGTCGGGAATTGAACCCTGGTCCCGGGCCGTTCTCTGCTTACGGGTCTGCCGCCTCTAACCAGTGAGCCACACCACTCCACTATGACCTTCTTATAGCGAAACTGTTTTCTGAGTCCCTTGAACATCTTCTTTGACTCTGATGGCACTAGCAACTGCAAGCTCCATAATCCCCTACTGTCTGGTCCCAACTCATGGACACTCAAGACAAAGGCCTCAAGGAAGCTGTTAATTTAAGGTGCTTCAAGACTAGCATTGGTCCCCTGCTAAATTATACAGAGGTGAGTTGGTGCCCACTTCTAAATGCTTGCTATGCCATTAGACTGACCGTGACATTCTTCATTTCTTCTGGTCATTTCTTCCTTGTGGCGCTTCTGGGCTGGGGTCCACCTTATGATGAGAGAAAGCCATGATGACCCATGCCCCTTACATCAGTGTTGGAAGTATTACCCGATACTCAAAACCTAGCAAGGCTTACCAACCATGAAAAGAGCTGGATGGTCTAACAGCAGCAAAACTGTGTATCCTGCTCAGAGAGGCTGCACCCATGGCACCAACTCTGGAAGACTGGCTTGAGACTGTGGCCGTGACGGTGACCCATGAATGTCTGATTTAATAATTGAATGTTTGAGAACATGTTTTAATAATATATGAGGCTCCTTCCTTCGCTTGGCCATGACCACAGTTCCTGCTTCTGTAGATCTCTTTCGTGCACATGTGTCAGGAAACAGTTACCCCCTGTTGCTGATAACAGATTTTTCCATTTCCTACAAGGTGCTTTAAGCTGACTACCTTCTCTGTCACCCCTTCCTACATAAGCATGAGACTTGATGTCCCTTTGAGATTGGCACAGCCTTTAGCCACTCCCTATGGGACTATTAGGCAGATCACTCGCAGCTTCAATGCCTTTCGCCCCACACTAGATGGCTACGTATTCCTAGATACACCCACTCCCCCCCCCCCTCCACTCTGTTTTGTCACCGCAGGGTCCAGTATAGCCTGTGTTACAGAGTATAATGCCTGCCTATATGGGGAATCATTGAGAGATCTTGGTACCAATAACTATTGCTGTTTGTTATGTTTTCTTGCTGATATGCCAATAAAAACATAGATTCAAACCCAGAACTCAATGGCATCACCTTATCAGCAACAGTTAACCCCATTAAGTTTAGAGACATTACCCTCCAATGGGCAAGCAGAGTGCTCCCATCAATGGTTCACCATCATGACATTAATAGTGTCCAGCGCCTTGAGTCATTTGACAATAATTCAGTTCCATTGACTTTAAAGGCATTTTCTCCTGTATCAACCTCCCCCCAACGGTGCACCTCCACTACTTCAATTAAATCAAACTTCTTTATCACCCTCCCAATAGTGGTTCACCTCTGTTGACTTCAATGACATGACCATCCACACACTGACAACAACCCCCACCACTGTTTCACTCTACCCCTTCTAGACATCAAACTGCTGCATCACCCTCCCAACCAAAGTTCACCATCACTGAAATCATACTGCAGCATTACACTACCAACAATGTTTCACCACAGTGGACTTTTATTGTACCTATCACCCCAAAACTGGTTAATCTTCACAGACACCAATAGCATCACTCATTCACACGACTGCGTACATCCCAACAATGGGCCACTGCCATTGACTTCAACCGCATCAGACTGCAGCATCACAACAATGCTTTGATGCCCTTGGGCTAAGTTGCGAGGTATAAATTCCCTATCATCGTCATCATCAACAACAACATTTAACTACCCTAAGGCCCAGCCACTGGTTCTACTGTCCTCAACAGCTACCCAACAATGGTTCACATCCATTAATTTCATGACATTACACTCCAAACAATGGTTTAATTGCATTGACTTAACTGGTTTTTCTACCTAATGGGGAGGCAGCATATTTTAAGCAAATGTTCATCTCAGATGACATTCCATTCTGACAAACCTTCAACATCCTACCAACAAGGGTTCAACTTGACTGACTCTAGTAGTTAATCTAATTGATTTCAGTGCACCGTCGTCCAGTGGGAAAGTATTGTCCTCCCAGAAATAGATCACCTGCAGTTCCACACTAGGCTAAAACTTCTGGAAACCCCTCTCAAAAATAGTTCCGCCCAATATTCACAGTGCTAATAAAGTTTGATCTGCATGGCATGGAGAACCATTTAAGGTTTCAACCGAAGTGTATTAATGGCAAAATATTATAGGAGTATTGCCTGAAGTGACTTGGCTAAACAACTCATGTTCCAGGCACTTGCTAGGGATAACAAAGTAGCGTTCTCTTGGCAGGCAAAAGTAAGTAATTCCACTGATATTGACTATTAAATAAAAAGAATCCCTCCGCTCTAGTCACAAGGTTGTGGTGGCCACGCTCGCTCATGTACCTCAGCTGGCATTGAACAGCCACCTGCTGTGTGTGTGACCCTGATGAAGAAAGGTTTCCGCAAAATGAAATCTGCTGGAATCGAACCCTCAAACACACTTATTAACCGTATGCTGTGAAAAATGTCTGCGGAAAAGGGCATAACATGAGCGAAAATGCTAGCGCGAACTAAAACACCGGAGCAGGCAGCAAATGCTGTTGACTAATGTAAGGTAAAAGGACAAATGCTGCTTTAATGCATTTATTAATGTTTGCTAAGAAAATAATATTAATTTGGGTTGCGCATAGGTAGATGCAACACAGGGTGGGTGTTTTATGGTATAGCAGTATAAGTGTTTAATAATGACTGTATTTGTTTTCGGGAGAAGTATAGTTTTCTGCTCTGCAGGACACGTTTGGGTCACTGAAAGAAATACATGCAGTTTAATTCCGAGTGAGAAGGGGAAGGTGGAAGACAGTTGTCCTTCATGGGTCCTATGTGCCTGCCAAAGTTTGCATGGAGAAACAAAATAATCTTCGGAAGATGAACACTTCCTTAGAGAAGCGGTACAAATGAACAATTGAGGCACAAAAGTTGTTACATGAAAGGGATGGAGGAAATGTGTACTATGACAGCAGCTCAAATTTGTATTTCCTGGGCTGGAAGTTGATAGATGAATAAACAAACAATGAGGTCCCTGAATAAAGTGACATGACGATAGGGGTGTGACAGTATACCCCCTTCCCTAACCAATCGACTGAGGAGAAATTGTCTCTTTTGACACAATTGTGGGTAGGTCTTTAAGTTTTAGGGTATAATTGAGGTTCCCGGTGGGAGGGGTGAGGAGAGTTGAGTGTTTCCTACCTGCGTGAGGAGAGGCCCGTGTTGATGTCTCAGATTCTTGAGCTGGCTGTCCCTGTCTGCTGATTCCTGACTTAGGGGCTCATTACGATGGCATAACGATCGCCACCGGCGGTGGTGACTGTTACGCCATCGTGACGAGAAATATCCCCCGCCATATTATCAATGAGTTGGGTACCTTTGGGTGAACGTGCGCTTTATAAATACACATGTTATGGTATGTTATGTTATATTACGATGGCGGTGGGTATCACAGTGGACGCAAAGTTTGTCTGCCGCTTTTCCACCGGTCGGCCATCATTACAATTGCTGACCGGGTGGAGCTGGGCCAGTAATATGGTGGCAGTGTGTAGCAGGCACCGCCAGCCATATTATGATGTGGGTTGAGCACAGGCCTTTCAATGGCTGCAGGAAAGGCTGTTGGGGATTGGCTTTGGTGGCCCATTGCAGGCCCCCGGGGGAAGGGGGTGGAGGGGTGGGGGTTGCACTTGGGGAGTACCCATGGGACCCCTCTGCAGTTCCCTGCACCAGGTGGCAGGCACCGCATGGTGCCTGCCACGTGGTGCAGGGAAATACTGTGCATGCCCTTTGACCATTGCGGATGGTGCTGCAGGCAGCAGCACCATCCGCAATGGTGAAAGGCCAGGATAGTGGACGCATCCTCAATGGGCCTGTGGGACCGCTGCACGTCTGGCGGTTGGTCCCATCACCGTTATGATGGCGGGCAGACTGATGTCCACCTGCCATCATAATGAGCCCCTTAGTCTTTGCCTCTTCAAATGTTCTTGAGGGGTCTTACTGCTCTAGTGGCCAGAGAGTAGTTTTTCTATTTCCTATTGGGTTAGTATAGACAGAAACTGAATTTGCATAGTCACTTGCAAATGTATTTTGTCTCTGAACCTTTTGTCTCTTCGCCTTTCCACTCCTTTGTGCACAATAATTGAAAGGCAATTTATTGTTATTTCTCTATTTTTGTTTCTCATGATGGTCTATGATTCTTACTGTATTTGGTATTGATGAGCATTTTCACATTATTTAGATAAAGCATAATAAATATACAAATAAGTTTGTCTTTGTTAGAGGTGTTTATCTTTGATTTATAAGTACAATAGAATCAAATATTAGTTTGCCAAACCCTGTCAACTTAAATAAAGATTGCCTCGCCACAAATTGTATGCTGCGATGAGGATACAAATCGGATTTTGGTAAGTTCGGTATTTCACTCATCCATCGTAAAGGGACTTGTTGGGTAATGAATTAAAGGCCTTGACTGCAGAAATGTATTAGTCACAGATCCCTGGATCAGTTTTGGTAGCATTTTGATGGTTTTAAATTGAATATTTTGGCAAATTGATGATTGAATTAATGATGTTGGTCACTAATGTGAAATGTTAGCGTTTTGTTCTATGTAGTCTGGCAGTACAGGTATGGAGTTGCCTAAGATCCCGGGATGTTGTTTTAGCCCCAGAGGCAGAAGAGGCATGTGGAAAGTAACACACTAGATAAGTACTTTGTCTGTTGTAATATTGAACAACAAAAGGTTGTTGATATTATCTACAGGACCTATTCTGAATTAAGCGAGTGAAAGTCCTTTTGAGAAACTTTAGAAAGTACACCTAAAATAGTCCTACCAAGACCTCTTTTCACTTGATTGAGAGTAGAAGGACGCTGGTCGTTATTTTACTGGTTGTAAAAGAATCTCCTTGAGTGGATGAACTGTCTCTTTACTTATTGGAGCAGACAAAGTAGCAGTGTTGTGTGTTCGTTTCTAATTTGAATTTATTTAGAAATACTTTGTAGTTCATTGCTGTATTATTTTGTGAATTGAGGGTCAGTTGTAGGAGTTATACTAACGTCACAAAAAGCAGCGCTGGCATTGGTCAGATAGCGGATGCGTAATCAGAGAGTATTGTGCTGTGATTGGTTGGTTGGGGTGTCGCGCTGGTATTGGACGAGTGTCAGCGGAATTAGGGAAGAATTTCTTTGATTGCTGAAATAGCGAGCGAAAAGAGAGAGTTGGAAATGAAGTTTCTAAAGATGATACAGGCTTCCTATAAAAAAGATGGGCCAATAGTTACCAGAGAGGGAGTTCCTATACGTCCTCCTAGGTTGCCTACTTCTTATATGTTGTTGGATAATGGATATCATTCATGTACAAGGTTGGAGAATTGGGTGAAGTATACGTAAGGGGATGGAGTTTTAGCTTTCCCATAGCATGTTACGTTTAATGTAAGGATTTGGGAAAATTTAAGGAGACAAATGAATTCAATGAGACCAAATCCCAGACCCATGCAGTATGAGGCGCTTGAAGAATGGGAACATGAGGCGTACAGAAGAGAGAGAGAGATAGGAATGGGATAAAATACAAGAATACAATGAGATGGTATTCTGAGGCTAAATGGGATGCACAGATGAAAAGATGGAGGAGAAATATAATCACAGAGGGATTACATCCAGTGATGGTTGCTGAAGATCAGGCTTGAGGGAAGTGCAAAGAGAAAAATAATAATGTAGATGGTACAGAACCAGATATAGATCCAAATGAAATTGATGATGAGTTACTGGATGAGATGTTACTGAAAAGACCTCCACCATATCAGGAGAGAACGGAAGGGATTACACCGAGTGCACCATTAATTGAGATAGAAGGTCCACAGGTTTCACAAGCTTTACAATTTCAGTTAGCTCCACAGTCTTCACGGGCTACACGAGTTTCACAGGAGAGAGAGATTGATGAACTTAATAAAGCAAAGGAAGAATTGACACAGAAAATTAATCAGATGAGTTTAAATGCAGAGACATTGTCAGTTCCGGTGACAATTGGTCCTGTAGTCCCATTATATAGTGAGGGTCAAAAAATTTCAAGGGTGCATGCATTGATAATTCCAGTGAATAGTGCTAGGAATGGTAGTGGATCAGGATCAAATGAGATGGGAACATCACTTATTGACATTTCAGAGAATCGGAATGTGATAGAGACACCAAAAAGGGGTGTGCAGATAGAACCTAGAAGACAAATGCAGAATGTGAGAGAAACAATTCCAGTATCAGGGGGTTCAGTGGAACCTTCATCAGAGGAGTTGGATGATTGGATTAGAGGAATGGTGCCTAGTAAGTCTAAACCGAGTATGGATGTAGGTAGAATAAGGGTTGATCTGGAAGAAATGATTATTGGTACATTAAGTCCAGAGAGATTGAGTAAATATCAGGAAGAAGAGTTGTTATTCTTCTATAAGAATATTACATTGAAAGGGAAAAATTTGCAAGAGAAGGTTGTAGAAGCTGCACAGGCATATGGAGTGAATATTGAAAAATCAAAGGCTTTACAAAAGATGTAGGTTGGACTTCAGTGATAAGGATCTAGAGGGTTTGAATGCATCTGTTAAACAATTGCAGATAAAAGAGTTAATTAATACTCTGAAAAGATGGGGTGAATTGGAACGATGGAAAGGCAGTGACTGCATCTACGTTGCTTCTGTTAAGAGAGACAGATTCTGCTGGAATTATATATCCAATGAGAGACGTTCCAGGTATGTTAACATTCCTTGGTCAAGACAGGATATATTGTATTTTGCTAATGAATTTCCCAGATAGAGAGAAACGCCTGTTGTGTGGTATAAGCAGGTAGAGAGGTTTGTAAAGGTTTCAACTGTTTTGTCGAAAGATTTGGATGGTTTGTTTGACATTGTGGTTCCATCTGATTTATGGACCGAGTGTAAGATTGCAGTCAATTGGCCAAAAGAGGAATATCCTAGAGATGTTAAAACTGGAGCACCTTCGGAAGAGGTGATGAAGAAATATAATCAAGTAATTACTTATTTGAAGAGTAAGATTTCCCCAAAAGAAACAAATTTGGTTAAGATTGAACGGATGACACATGAGTCAAAAGAATCAGTACATGCTTATTATGAGAGACTTTTACAGGTGTTTAAACAGTATAGTGGTTTTGAGAGCATAACTGACAAAGATATGGGACATTTTGTGTATAAGTTTGTGTTTGGATTGAAACCAGACATTAGTAATATGATTCTGCAGCATCTGATTTGTTGGCAAAACAAGACAGTAGATGAAATTCTGAGATATGCAAAATATTGTAGTGATGATCTTGAATCAAGACATAACAAATTGAAAGAGAAAATGATATGGGCATAGGTGAAAGCAGCACCACAGAAAAATTGGAATTTTGTTGATTATTCTCAAACAGGTTTTCAAGTGAAAGGGCAGAATCAGAATTTTCAAAATGGTCAGGTGCTTAATATGAGTGTTGTACCAAATGGTGGCGTTCAAATGCAGATTCAGGGAAAAGGCAAAGGTAAAAAAAATAGAGAAGAGATAAAAAAGAAATATCCTCATCATGCGTGCGGGAATATGGGACATTGTAAGTTCTTTTTAGGAAATAATGGAATGGTTCAAAATTTCAATCCACAGATGCAGAATGATGTGGTTATGAATCAACCACAGCTGCAGCAGCAACAGGGAGTTACACCATAGGTACAGCAGGTACAACAAGTACAAGTGCCTTAAGCTCCTATGCCTAATAATGTGAATGCTCAGGTACAAAGATACAGATTTCATGCGGATGAACATGTTCGGTAGGAATCAAAATGTAGAAATGTTTCTCAATACTGGTTACAGTGTCCTGAGAGTGATTCAGATTCATCTCAATGATGGTGCCTGAAGGGGGAGGAAGAGTGCGTGCTTGCCGCATCTCTGGAGGTAGATCAGTCTGGTCCTTTTGTGGATGGAAAAGTGGAAGGTAATGATATTACATTCTTTGTGGACACTGGTGCTACCCGTTATACTGTGAGAGCAACAGAAATTCCAAACCTACCCCTCTCGGGAGAAACTATCCAAGTTGTAGGAGTCTCAAATAAGCTTATTAAAACTCCGGTGAACAAACCAATGGTGGTTCACATTGGAGAGTTTAGAGATTTGCATCAGTTTGTGGTGTGTGACACAAGTATGGTAAACCTTTTAGGTAGAGACTTGTGTAAAATGATTCGCACCATCTAATGTACACCAGATGGCATTGCTTTTTAAACACCAGATGAGGATGTTGCTTTCAAGGTGATATTAGCAAGACAAGAGACAGAAGTAAATGATTTATATCCTTTATTTACAGCAAAGGATTTGCCTGTTGAATTCAATGATACAGGGATGACTGATGTGTGGGATTTTACAGGGAAAGACTTTGGATTAATGAAAGGAGTTGATTCTATTCAAATTTCAGTCCAACAAGGAGCAGAATTTCCAAAAACACCACAGTATAAAATGAGTCCCGAGACTATTGCAGGAGTTATTCCTGTAATTGAGTGAATGATTGAACAGGGTATTCGGAGAGAGATTTTAGGGAGTCCTTGTAATTCACCTATTATGAGAATTATGAAACAGAGTGGCAAGTATAGGATCGTGCAAGACCTGAGAAAGGAGAACAAGATTGTGGTACCCTGTTGTCCGATAGTGCCAAACCCAACAGGGATTATTTATCAAATTCCCTGTGATGCAGAATGATTCCCAGTGATTGATTTGTGCCCAGCATTTTCCTCGATACCATTACATCCGCGTAGTCAATATCTTTTTGCTTTCCGGTACGGAGACCGTGTTTTGGCATGGTACCGAGTTCCTCAAGGGTACACAGAGGGTCTCTCAATTTTCAATCATATTTTGAAAAAGTGTCTGGAGTCACTGGTAATGCCAGAAGATTCAGTATTGGTGCAATATATAGATGACCTACTGTTGGCATCAAGGACACGAGAGGCATGTGTGGCAGATGCAATTGCTCTACTGAACCATTTGGCAGTAGGTGGGCATAAAGTGTCACCATCGAAATTGCAATTTTGCAAGAAAGAGGCTCAATATTTGGGAGACCAAATTGAGAAAGGAGTCAGGAAAGTATCACAAGATCGATTGCCTTGATCTTGCAAATGGGTCCTCCCAGAACAAAGAAAGAAGTTAAAATGTTTCTGGGCATGGTTGGATACTGCAGACAGTGGATCAGTGGTTTCTCACTGATAGCCAAGCCATCACAGAGATTGACTCATAAAGATGTGGTCGATCCAATCCAATTGGATGAAGAAAGCATAAAGGCTGTTATTGAATTGCGAGACAGCCTTTGTTGAGCATCTGCCTTGGGAATGCCAGATTATTGTAAAGATTTTGCGTTGTTCTGTTGTGAGAAAGATGGATGTACACTTTCAGTTTTGACGCAGCCGCATGGAATAGCCCATGGTCCAGTGGCTTATTTATCTGCTACTTAGGACTCAGTGGCTACAGCATTGCCAGGATGTTTGAAAGCGGTGGCTGCTACTTGTGTGAGTCTGGAGCAGAGTGAATCAATTGTAATGGGACATCCAGTGAAAGTGTGTGTGCCACATTCTGTTGAAATTTTGCTGACAAGGACAAGAACACAGCATCTCACGAGTAGTCGCTTGACTCGATATGAGAGAGTGATGTTGGGTGCTGAGAATGTGATAGTAACATGATTCACGACACTAAATCCAGCGACTTTGTTGCCGAGTGCAAGTTGTGAAGAAGTAATAGATGAAGCAGATCATGATTGTTTGGATGTGACAGAGATGTGCACCAAACAAAGGCCTGACATAAAAGATCCACCATTGTCAGAATCAGATTATGTGATGTTTGTAGATGGTTCTTGTTTGAGGGATGAAAGAGGTGCTTTGCGTGCTTCTTATGCTGTGTATACAATGGCCATGGTTCTTGAAGCATCTTGTCTAAAAGGGGTACATTCAGCACAAATTTCGGAATTGGTTGCTTTGACCAAGGCTTGCATAATTAGCAACAATGTGAGAGTAACCATATTTACCGATAGTCAATATGGTTTTGGGGTGGTGCATGATTTTGGACAATTGTGGATGCAACATGGGTTCCTGACTTCTTCAGGATCTCCGATTAAAACAGCAAAGATGTAAAAGATTTGCTGGATGCATTACAGTTGCCAAAAGAGATTGCAGTGGTCAAATGTCCGGCACATAAATCAGGAAATGATTATGTGACCAGTGGGAACAGATATGCAGACCAAGTGGCTCATTCTGTGCACAAAATTCAATTTCAATCGACAAAGGAACAGAGAAAAAGAATACAAATTATCACTTGATGTTCTTTTCTGTAGAGACATGGGAGGAAATTAGACAGTTTCAGGAAGAGTTCAGTGAGGAAGAAAAAGAGATTTTGATTAAATCAGGTTGTACACGAAGAGCTGGGGATGAAGTGTGGGTGTGTACAAATGGTAGGCCAGTAATGCCAGACTGCCTACTTTTGCAGATGGCCAGGATGTACCATGGATTGATACATGTGGGGGTAGATGCCATGATTAGACTCTTCGCACAGTAATGGTATAACCCTAAGTTCAAGGACATTGCAGAGAGTCTTTGCCAAAGATGCACAGTTTGCCAGCAGCAGAATACACGGAGAAAGACTGCTGTTAGTTAGGGACGAATTAGAAAAGCAGCAGGATCGTTTACTCGGTGCAGGCTGACTTCAAAGAGCTCCCTCGTTGTAATGGACTGAAATATGTATTGGTTGTGGCTTGTCTGTTTTCTCGTTGGGTGGAAGCATATCCAACAAGAGGAAATGATAGTTTATCAGTTGCTAAATTGCTTTTGAGAGAGATCATTCCTAAATTTGGATTTCCAGTTTCTTTAGAAACGGATAGAGGTACACATTTTAATAATGAAATAATTTGGTGATTTGTGCAGCATTACAAATTGAACAAACTGCATTTTGCCTATCGACCAGAGGCCTCAGGTGTGGTTGAGCAAATTAATGGCACTATTAATTCCAGACTATCAAAGGTGTGTGCATCCACAGCACTGAAATGTCCCGATGCTTTACCTCTGGTATTGATATGTTTGAGAAGCATTCCTGATAAAAAAGACTGGTTTATAGCCCATGAATTCATAATCGGGAGAGCAATGAGACAGACGATTGTACCAGCAAATCAACTGATGAAAATTACTGATGATCTAGTGCTCGATTATTGCAAAGGATTGGCTGATGTGGTGCGTTCTGTGTCTCACCAGGTTGGAGAAGTTACAACCACAACACAGCAAGAGCAAGCACATGATTTAAGCCCAGGAGAATGGATCCTGGTGAAGAAGCATGTAATAAAGTTGTGTCTGGAGCCTCGTTGGCATGGGCCATACCAGGTAATACTGGTGACAATGACAGCAGTGAAGTGTGATGGTTTGCCGAACTGGATACACGCAAGACATATAAGAAGAGTCCCAAGTCCCCTTGAAAGACTGGAAGAGGAAGAACAGCAAAAGGCAGAGAGTCGACAAGAGCCGGAAGCTGCAGAGCTTGAGGCCACTGAGCCCGAACCTGCTGATCCTGAAGCTGTTGAATATGAAGCTGAACCTGAACAAAGTTGAATAAAGTGGGCACCAGCTACTGGGTCTCGTAAGACTGCTGTTGAAGTCAATGATGGAGGAATATTGAACGAAGATCAAGAGCAAGTGCGGCCAAGAAAAGAATTGAATAAGAGGAGTTGCGAACGTGACACTGAAACAGAGAAAACCGTGGAAGTTAAGAAAGCCAGAAAAGGTGATGTGCGGCCAAAGGGAGTGAAAAGACTGAAAAGCACCAGACACAATAGTTGAAATATCAAGCCAGACTGAACAGAGTGAGTCGGAAGAAGATACAGTTTGGAAAACAAAAAGAGCAAGAGTTCTGAACAAGAAATACACAGCACCTGAATGGACATATGTGGTTTTGGAAGAAATTGAGCACACAGATCAAAGCAAAGAAAACGCTGGTGCATAAACTGAGGGACACAAACCGTTATGAACCACCCTAAAAGAACTGTGTACATTTGTAGGGGGCAGAAAGGTGAAAGTTCATTCGGAGGAGTGCAGAGAAGTGAAGCAGAAATTTAAATATATATATAAAAAAAGAGGGTGTGAAGAAAGAAGGCTATAGTGTTTGGATAGACTACTTTGGATAGTGTAATAGTGTTTGGATACACTACTTTGGATAATTTAATCATTTTCTTAGTTTTAAAAAAAAAGTTTTTAAATTGATTCACATTTTTCTAGAAATGGCAGATAAGACAGAGACTGGATATCAAAATTCTAGATTCAAACGCAGATGTATTTAATGCTTGCTTCTTTAGTATTCTATTACTAATGTTGGTGTGGTTAACACTGATTGTTATTGTGCCTGTTTTCATCTTAACTAATAGAAATAATAATACTAACAGTGTGATGAGTGAGAAAGTGGATTCTAAAGGTCTTAAAGAAGTTTCACATACTAATATAGAGAGGATGGTAGATGACAGCTTTTATCATCAAGCTAAGTAAATTAATGACTTTTCATTAAATGTTTTTACTAAGCTGCTGTATGAATATGTGGACACGATGGATATGAGAGACTGTTATGTGTGCATGCAATTACCATCATCTGTCTCAGAGGGGGTGACTTACCATCACATACCTTTAACCCATGGAGTGTCTTGTAGTGTCCTAATCAGTCTTTTCTATGAGAAGGGTAGTTTACAATATTATTATTCTAACATGGATTTAGTATTTTCATAAATATCCATTAGAAAAAACATGAATAGAGTAAATAGTGCTAAAGATGCAGAGTTGAGGGGGGAATTCCTTTATTCAACAAAGTAAATAGATACAGCATACGGGCATAGGAATAATCTAACCTGTAGTTTGCAGCTGGAAGAAATAGAATTCATTAACATGGTAGAGGATAACAGGCAAAATTTTAAGGGAAAAGCTGCTGAGCAAAAGTCTCATGTACCTCCATACGCTTAGAGAGAAGGAAATTATAAAAAGGGTGAGACATACGCTGCCATGACCCTGGATTGGTATCATAGAGGGAAGCTTTGCTTGCTTAGATTAAAACCTGAATTTAACAACTATTTGATTGGTTCTAGTGAGTGTGATCATGTTTTTCTAATTAAGGGAGGATGAGAATAAGAGGAGGAACTTTTATTATGTGTGTGGTAAGAATATCTACTATAGTTTGCCTGCGCATTGGTATGGATGTTGTTATATGGGCATAGTCTTTCCTAAGTTGTATCACCTGAACAAGAATAACGGAATCAATGAAGTAAAGAATGGATTAACACATAGGAAAAGGGGAGCAAGTTTTTCAGAAATTGTGGGAGATATTTTTGGGGCATTGATACCTTTAGTTGGAGTTATTCTAAATTCACATAAAATTAGGAAATTGTCCACAGTGATTTTCTCGTTTATCAACAGGCACTGCTGGTGAGTTTTTGATGATTGATACTGAAATAGTTGCGATCAGGTCTATGGTTTTACAAAATTGACTTGCCCGTGATGTATTATTAGCTAAAGGGTGGAGTCTACAATCTGTTAAAAATACAACAATGTTGCACATATATCCCTGACAAGAGTAAGAGTCTAGAGGGGTACAGGAAAAATATTACAAATCTTCAAGAAGATTTATCTGAACTGAAGGTTAAAGGAGCTTGGGAGAAACTTGGTATGGGTTTCTCCTCTATGAGTAATTGGTTTGCTACTTTTAGGAATAGTGTATTAGGGAGAATACTAACACCAATTATTGCAGCAACTACAGTGCTACTAATGATTTTTCTGATATATAAGTGTTGTAAGTGCTAGAAAGAGTCACCTGATGCTAAAAGAAGAGCAAGAAAGAGAAAGAGAGAAGAGATAGAATTAGAGGACAGAAAAGAAAATGATTATGAAATGATTAAAGATTTAGACTGAATTATGATGAAACAACTGCTTTCTAAAAGTGACAATTTGTAGTGGTGGGTATTTTGGTGATGGCTCAGGAACGCCATCAAAGGGGGGATTGATGGAGCAGGGTTTTGGCGAAATGAAACCTGCTCAACTTGAACCCTCAGTAACATCTATTAACCGTGTGCTATGAAAAATATATGCGGAAAAGGGTCTAACGTGATGGAAAATGCTATTGTGCAAACTAAAACACTGGAGTAGGCCGCAAAGGCTGTTGACTGCACTGCAGGAAACTTTTAGGTTAATGAAAGAAATAAATGCGGTTTAATTGAAGGTGAACAGGGGAAGGTGGAAGACAGTTGTCCTTCACGGGTCCTATGTGCCTGCCAAACTTTGCATGGGAAAACAAAATAATCTTTGGAAGAAGAACACTTCCTTAGAGAAGCAGTACAAATGAACAATCGAGGCTGGAAAGTTGTTACATTAACGGGATGGAGGAAATGTGTACTATGAAAGTGGCTTTAATTTGTATTTCCTGGGCTGGAAGTTTATAAGATGAATAAACGAACAATGAGGTCCCTGGATAAAGTGACATGACGAGAGTGGTGTGACAGTACACCCCCTTCCCTAACCAATCGAATAAGAAAAATTGTCTGTTCTGACACAATTGTGGGTTGGTCTTTGGGTTTTAGGGTATAATTGAAGTTCCCGGTGGGAAGGGGGAGGAGAGTTGCGTGTTTCCTACCTGTGTGAGGAGAGGCCCGTGTTGCTGGCTCCCATTTTTGAGCTGGCTGTCCCTGTCTGCTATTTCCTGACTTAGTCTTTGCCTCTTCAAATCTTCTTGAGGAGCCTCACTGCTCTTCTGGCCAGAGAGTAGTTTTCCTATTTCCCTTTGGGTTAGTATAAACAGAAACTGAATTTGCATAGTCACTTGCAAATGTATTTTGTCTCTGGACCTTTTGTCTCTGCGCCTTTCCACTCCTCTGTGCACAATTATTGAGATGCAATCTATTGTAATTTCTCTATTTTTGTTTCTCGTGATGGTCTAAGATTCATACTGTATTTGAAATTGATGAGCATTTTCACAATATTTAGATAAAGCATTATAAATATACAAATGAGTTTGTCTTTATTTGTTATGTTATGTGAAAAGAATTTGTTGAGCGCACTAACACCGATTGGTTTCATGGCGCTGTACAAAAGATAGGGAGCGGCATCCAGAAGAATTTACTTGTGTACTAGAGTTAATGGTATGCTTGTTTATAGAGCCAAGTCTTCAGTGCTCTTCTAAATTTCATGAGGTCGGGGCAGGTCCGGATCTCAAGGGGAAAGGAATTCCACAGGCGAGGGGCCAGCGTCGCAAATCGACAGCCACCAGTGCGCTTCTGCCTGAAAGAGGGAGTATGTAGAAGGGCAAGATGGGCTGACCGCGAAATTGCGGGAGGGGGTGTGCCTCGTTATCAATTTATCGATGAATTTGGGGCTTTTGCAGTGTAGGGATTTGAAAATCATGCAGCCTGTCTTGAAGGTGCAACGTTGGGCCATAGGGAGCTAGTGAAGTTTCATGAGCATCGGGGAGGCAGATTGCCATCTAGGTTGACTCAAAATCAATCTGGCTGCATAGTTTTGAACCATCTGAAGTCGCTTTAACAGGTAGAGAGGAATGACAAGGTAAATAGAATTAGCATAATCCAGGTGGGACAGTACCGTAGCTATCACCACCTGGGTAATGGCCTCCGATGTAAGGAAGCGCCAAACCTTCCTAATTTTCCTGAGTTGGAAAAAGCACTTGGAGACCACCTGGCCCACTTGTGTTTTCAGTGAGAGATCACTATTTAAGGTGACTCCAAGTGTCTTTGCCGATGTAGAGGGGATCGGAGCTGGCCCCATGTCTGGAGGCCAGTAGTGCGGGCCCCAGTGTTTGACACTGTCCCCAGTGAGTACCAGCTCAGTCTTACCCGGGTTCAATTTCAGATGATTTTGCACCAGATTTAACTCTCACTAGAAGCTCTTGGAATTACTCTGAGGTAATAGGAGGAAAGCTGCTGAGTGTGTCATTGTTTTTGATAGTAGCAGTAACCGGGATGATGGAAGTGGGGGATTGTGAGATACTTGCTTTAATATCCGAAATTTTCTCAATGAAATAATCATTGAGTGATTCACAGAGGGTCTGGGTGGGGGTCAGCCTAGGGCGAACACTGTCTAAATTAGTTAATTCATTCAATATGGAAAAAATGTCCTTCGATCTATTAGTTGAGTTAAGGATACGTGAAGAAAAATAAGCCGCTTTAGTGGAGAGGATGGCCTTCATATATTCCTTCCAGGCTGTAGTGAATCTGATCTTTAGGTCGGGGTGTAGCTACGGCGCCATTGTCGCTCCAATTGACGCAGGGCCAGTTTCTTTGCTTTCAGCTCAGGCGAGAACCATCTCTGGGCGTCTGCACGCCGCGCCAGTTTAACTTTCTTGTAAGGATCGTGCGCATCACTAGCTGCTATCAGCCAGCCAGATAGGTTGGTTTCATGTATATTAATATCAGGATGGGGGGATGGAAGGGTATTAGTGAGTGTCCGTAAAAATTCTGATTTATCTAATGCATTCCATTTCCTAGCACAGCCTCTGGCCACTGTGGCAATTGTCTTGGTGGTAGAATAGACAAGATTACATTTGAGTAACAATTGGTCAGACCAAAGACAGGGGAAGGTTACCCGGGTCGTGACCAACGAAGAGTTGGTCCAGACATGGTCCAGGATGTGGCCCTTGCAGTGGGTTGGCAAATTAACCTACTGACTAAAATTCAGGTTCGTGAAAAGCTCAGTGAGCTCGCTAGAATGCGGGCCTTCCAGGGGGTCGTTAAACCAGTAATTGAAATCACCTAGCAAGAGGACCCTGGCAAGGTCCATGGCCAAATTTGCAATTTGCTCGCTTAGCGCGAGGGGGAAAGATGGCATATTATTCGGAGGTCAGTACAAAAGCATACAGGCAATCATTACATGAGAGAGGTCAAGTTTAAACACCAGATTTTCTGTGTCCGGGAGGTTTAGGCAAGTGAGGGCATTTACTTTCAGATTAGAACGAATAATTGCCGCAACCCCCCCGCCAGGTTTACCCGTCATGCGGTCAGCATGTATATTATAATAGTCCGATGGAAGTGCTGCTAGTATATCGGGGGCAGAGTCTGGTGTCAACCAGGTCTCGGTAAGTAGAAGGATGTCGGGTTTGTCTGTAGCTAGCAAGAGGAAGATATCGAGCTGATGTTTCACAAGGGAGCGGGTTTTAAGATAGAGAATGGCTAGGGGATGAAAACCAAGCTCAGTCTGTGTGCTGGGGTTGGATCTCATAGGGTAAGTCGGACCCATAGATTCCGAGGAGGGAGTGCCACCAGCTAAGATTCCTTGCTTCATATCCCGGTTGCAGGTGTCCCAAGACAGGCGACCTTGCTCTCTGTTGTATTTGAAGAGGTCATCGCGGGAGTATGTGGTCTGACAGGCAGCATGGCTAGCCCCTAGCCCCGACTGGGCGTGGACGGGCGCAGACGGACTTGCCTTTGGCGCGCCCGCTGCGCCCGTTTTCTCCGCTTCCGCGAAGGGGTGGCCATTTTATTCCGGGGAGGGCGGGAGGGCCGAGCAACTGGTCCGCTATTCCTGCTCCTCACCCAAGATGGCGGCTAAGGGGCTGGTCCCAGGGCAGCACCTAATCGGCTGCGGTGGGGGCAAACGCTAAGAGCTGGCAAGGCGTACAGATGGGTATTAAAAGCAGGTCAGTGCCAATATTTCGAGCAAGAAAACAATTAAAAAAAATATAGCAAACATTATCGCTGTCACACAATTCCCGACTTCCGCCTCAGAAATACACGGGCACACTGTCAATCTGTGCGCGCTAGGGAGATCTCGGTTTTTATGCCGGGGAGGGCGGGAGGGCCGAGCAACTGGTCCGCTATCCCTGCTACTCACCCAAGATGGCGGCTAATGGGCTGGTCCCAGGGCAGCACCTAATCAGCTGCGGTGGGGGCAAAGCGCTAAGAGCTGCCAAGGCGTACAGATGGGTATTAAAAGCAGGTCAGTGCCAATATTTCGAGCAAGAAAACAATTAAAAAAAATATAGCAAACGTTATCGCTGTCACACAATTCCCGGCTTCCGCCTCAGGAATACACGCGCACACTGTCACACTGTTTATTAGAGGTGTTTATCTTTGATTTAGAAGTACAATAGAATCAGGTATTAGTTTACCAAACCCTGTCAACTTAAATAAAGATTGCATCGCCACAAATTGTATGCTGAGACGATGATACAAATTGGATTTTGGTAAGTTCATCCAGCATGAAGGGACTTGTTGAGTAATGAATTTGGGGATTTGACTGTAGAAATGTATTAGTCCCACCTGTCCCATAGATGAATTACTTGCGGAGGAGCCAGTGCACATCCACAGCATCCCTTCACTTTTGGCCTCAAAGAAACCCCAGAACTCACTTCTCACTGTGACGCAGCAGACCGACACTGATGGGAAGAGCCAGTCACTAAAGCTTGCTATGTGGGTCTATTAATACTTGTTACAAAGTGTGGCTACGGGGCTTCTGGTAATGAAAATCGGTAAACCACCGATGCCAGAAGAGGAGGTTTACCGATTTTCATTAACAGAACCACGCCATGAATTTTGGGACTGGCTGTGTTTGATAAATAGTCTTTTGCGCCTTGGGCTGCTTCAATCGAGTATCACCAACAGAATCTGGAATACATTTCCTGCTATGAGTCCTCACCATTAAGAGCTGAGTGACAGATCAGTTTTTCCATTTGTGGATTTTTGGAGCACATCATTAAATGGTGGCCAACCTCATTGCTGGGGTGCTGTCTCACCACAATCTAGGTCCCCTCTCACGCCCTGTCCGTCCTGAGGAAGACCCGTAGCTGAGGTGTTGATCCTCCCTCTGCAGCGCACGGGTCGAAACGTCGATGATCTACCCCACTTCTGAAGTCTGCACCCCTGTTCCCCCAGGCAAATTATAAATAAATCGTATGACCAAATACGTGGGGCAGGCTCATACTAAGTGAATAGAACCTTAGCTTGTTTTCAAACTATTGGATTATCTTTTTCATTCATTTTCCCTCTTTCACTTGAGCACGTACTTTTGCACTCTTCTACTGCACCTGGCAGCATTCCCCCAATCTCGCGTTTAAAAATATGTATATATAAATGTGAAATAAATTGCAAATTTATATTGCCCTATACAACTTTGCTTTCATTAATTATTTTTGGGTATCGTCAATAAGCATAGATACGCATTTGGCTTTTTGTATGTTCTTTTTTCTCCTTTTATTTTTCAGGATTAAGTCCAGTGAAATAACTCAGATCTAAAATTAGTATTACATTTAAAATGTGTGGAATAAAGTGTGTCCGGGACCACTTTGTTTGTTATATTATCTGATACCCAGGTCCTTTGACTTTCTCTGGGTTATACCCCATTTTCTTAATGGTGCAATACTTTGCAGCACGCTGCAACCACAAGCCACCCTGCGCAGTCATAACAGTGTGCCGCCATCTTGTGATGGGTGACACCATGCAGACAGTGGGGCTAGGTTTGTCCCGCATTGGCCATCCGGTCCAGCTTACATCACGTTTCAAGCCGCACGGACCTACTAAGGGATCTTCTGTGTCGAGGTAACTTACGTGCAGCTTAAATACGGAGGACAGACGTTTTGGGGGCAAAGACGCGCCTTAGGCTAAGTGCAGCTTAAAACTGTTAGGAGCACACAGAAGGTACGTTCTAAATACTGTGAGTCAATTTCGGATTTTGCTTTTTGATTGCGTCTACACGCAGGTTACTCACTACTCACGTTGTCACTGTAGGTGATCATTGTGGCTTACCTAGATGTTCTGGGTTGTCTTTCTCCCATAGAAGAAAAGTCAAGTCCCAGCTCTATGTCAAAGTTCTATGTCTAATGACACTGCTGTTTTCTTCCAACAATCTGTTTTATTCTGTTTGCTTCAGGCACTTCAGGCATTAGTCGAGTTCTGAAGAGATTACCTCAGTAATGTGCCGTAAAATGTTGCACACCTGGGGGCGTTTAGTGGTCTTAGTCACCACTGGCATGGGTATTTTGTGATGCCTAAGTATCACATGTGTTTACATTATACTTGATCAGTGTTTAAGAACACCACCACCTTTTGAGACAGTATCATAGCTATATACCATCCCATCAAAAGAAAACAGTCAGTCAATATCCCTAAAATTAAAAGAAGAAAAGGGAAGAACGTGTTTTTTAAAGGTAAATATGTACTAATTACCTGGTATATAGAAAAGGGACACCCAAGATAAAGATCTAAAGTAAAGGGGGATGTTCTTTATACTGTCTCAAAAGGTGGTGGTGTTCTTAAACACTGATCAAGTATAAGGCCCTGGCCTGTCCCAAAAACATTCCAGACTCACCAGAGAAGATAGCCGAAAATCGAGGGCTAAGGCATACAATCTAAATGAGGTAATTGCCTAAAATTAATAATAAAAAAACTTTTTTGTCCAGATTGATAACGGAATATATAAAACAATCAGTCCAACTGTCAGTAATATTCACCTACTGACAATGAATTTTGTAAAATAAACTCCGTTGCTACTGGAATAGCTGACCCCTAATAGACCCACAAGTATGCCCTGTAGAGTGCCTTTAACCTGTTTCATAACAAAAGCTGAGAAACATAGTATATAATGCATGCTATGTAAAAAGTGGATAAAGACTGTTCGATATCTGAAAAACTCTGTAAAGACTAGTAAAATATTATGGTACTGTGATCATTAATTGTATGTTTCCTTTGATTAGAGAACTGTCCTGAAGAAGGTGTTATTGCAACATACCAAAACGCTGCGTCGACATTTTAGTTTCTTTCAAGTGTATTTGTATTTTGAACTTGGTACTGTGTACCCACACAGCTTTTAATGTTTTACTGTAACGGCACTTATATGCATTAATTGTGTTTTTTATAAAAGATTAAATTGAAATGTTTTAATATAAACTTTTTTGTGGAACAATCCTTTATTGTAATTGTACTATTGTAATATAAACCTGCAATTAGCTGGCACTAGTGGGTTCTGTTATCAGCTACCAGTCTTCTCTCCGATACTGGGTTGTAGGGACTTTGTGATTTCTTACTCCAGCCTCTCACAGAGGCCTCTCAGTCTGGCATGGAAGGCTTTTATGACCTCACAACAGTGGGTAATCAAGTTGGTTATGAACTATTGCTATGGCACAGCAGTGGGTTATGAGATTCAGAAACTGAAATAGCAGCTGTAGTGGCATAGCAAGGAAGAGGCTTGGTGGGGGGCGGTCCGCCCCAGGCGACAAGAGTTTTTGGGGCAGCGGACTCTCCTCCCCGCTCTTATTTGTGGCCATCGTGGAGTAATTGCCAGCATCCTCCACCCCTACCCAGCTCCTAAATTCAGCTGCCAGGGGCGGCAAACGCAGGGACCGCCACGGGCGGCAAAAGACCTAGCAAAGCCAATGAGCAGCTGCCTATGGGAGCCATACATAGCAAACCTTGGTTTCCTCTGACGCTACGTCATAAAGGCCTTTAAGGCCAGGTTGACAGGGCTCTCTCAGAAAAAGCCTCTCATTGAAAGCAGAAAGCAGAAAGCACAACTGTAGGAGGGAGGGAGAAAGGCCAGGAAGGGGGTGGTTGGTGGTTGAGGATATTAGGAAAGGTATGTTTTTTTACATTTGGGACAGGAAGGGCAGGGCAGGCCATGTATGCCTGTTCCACGACTCCTCTGCCCCTGAGTGGCATTTGAAAGCAGGAGCAGATTATTTTGGATGCCATACATAACATCAAATTATAGATGGTAAAAATGGGACTTTGGGGATTTTTTTCTCTACGGGATTCAGAGTGACATCATAGACAACTTGTGCTTCGCTCTCATTGTCTATTTGATGTCATTCAGAGCCACTCAGTGAAAAACACCCCAGTGGTTCACTGTTACCCGTCTATAATTCTATATATCATTAAAGCATTTCAAACCACTGTTCACCCATGCCACTATATTTCTCATCAATTTACTTTAAAAAAAAAATGTTGATATGCTAAAACCAAAGCATGATAATTGTTGTGATTTATAGACTGTTTAAGACTTACCGACTACATAATCTCCAAAACCAATGGTGCTTAGTGAAATAAAGGCAAAATAGAATCCTTCCCTGTAGCTCCAGCCCTCCATGTCTGAAAACGCTATTGGGGGTATTGCCAAATACACCACAAGTCCAGTAACCAAGAAAAACACAATTGTTACAAGCTTCACTTTTTTCTGAAAAAAAATACAATCAATGAAAAAGAATGACACATTAGGATGTGCAATTAGAGAACAGACACACAAATACAGCATAAGAGCTTTTAACTGTAATATTAAAAATAAAACAATCATAATAAAGTTTCTGCACATATGCTTCATTAAGAACGTACAGCTTTTACTGAGGGGATCGGGCTGCTTATTTGATCAGACTACTGCTTCTAGAATTCACTAGTACACAGGATTGTACATGGCCAGGAAACGTATTTGTTTTTAACTTCCGGGGTTTTAGAATGACCTCACAGACGGCAGCGAGGCTTGAGTTGTGTTGGATACTTGGAACCAAGAGTTGGAAAACATCCCCTACTTGATATGTACGCTTGTACAATTTTATTATGTATATGACCCTTCTTCCTGTCCATTGACACCCCCCTAGATGTCCTCATGGAAAAGTAGAGTAAGAATTGAAAGGGGGGCTCAGCATAGAGCCAGCCGCCATTATGGTGGTCGCGCCGGCCCCGGTATCAGAGTGGGGGCGGGGTTGCCGTGCACAGAAGTGACGCAGCACCCCCGCCTTCACAAGGGCTCAGGCGTAACCTCGGGTGCCCTCTCAACCGGAGGCGCCTAGTAGCGCTTCCGGGTCTGGTGGCGTGGGGGAGACGGAGGGGCAGGATGGCTGGAACTGGTTCTGCCCCTCCTAAATTCACTATAGGGTCCTGCTCTCCAACTAAACTCTAACAGGCATCATTCCAACCCCACCAGCTTTCCGTGAGTTTACTGACCAGATAATTTTGAGTCAAAATTCACACCCAGATCACATACAATAGTGCCTGGCATCGGGCAGGCACCCAAACATTGAGACCATCAGTTAGGCAACCCAGACAGAGGGTTTCCAAAACACTAAGACCTCCATCTTGTCCACATTTAGCCTCACAGAATTAGTATCCTTCCCGATGGCTACTTATGTGAGGCATGGTTTAAATTGGTCTCGGATAAATGTGTGACCACCCTCAAGCTGCAGAATAATGTGTCATCTGCATATGAGTAGATGTATCTTGTATATATTGAATGAAGCGCTCAATGAAAGGGACTCCACAGCCAGCTTTCAGTAGGCTGAGTGGAATGACCACAGACTGACAGCTTGTGACCTTGACTTAAAAAAAGCCTAAGGAATCTTGTGTAGGACCATGTCGAAGCCCGCAGACAGCTCAAGCTGTATGAAGGCTGCAGAGCCGCTATTATCCAAGATCATGCAGAATTCATTGCAGGCTTCGGTCAACATGGTCTCTGTGCTGTAGGAGGGACTGAAGTCTGACTGAAAGCTGTTGAGCATAGTGTTAACCTCAATATAATGTGACAGTTGAGAGTTTACATGACTTTACATTATTTTTGCCATTTCTGGCAAGAGGGAGACTGAAAAAAGGTTGACAAAGTTGTGCAGATATAAAGTAAGTTTGTTGAGTAGTGGAATGACAGTAGCGGCTTTACATAACTCAGACACTTAACCCAATGCAATAGAAGCAATGTAAATTGAGTCAGGTACTGGAGCCACCGCTGTTGCCATATTATGAGGTATTTCGCAAGACACAGGCTCAGCGGCGAGCTTGCGCAAATACAGTTATGTTTTGAAACTGTTTTATCCTCTGACATGTGACAGAAATCAGACCAAGATGCTGAGGCTGTTCAGGGATATGTGAAGGAAGTCTTCAGATTAACCCTTTGAACGCTCATGACGAGCTCAGCTCGTCATGAGGCACAGTGCTCGTGTGCTCATGACGAGCTCAGCTCGTCATGAGCCGTGGAACGCTCACAAGCGGGGATAATTCCCCTGCTGTGCTGAACGTTCCACGAAAACGGGTGTGGTCGTGACGAGCTCAGCTCGTCATGAGCACACGAGCACTGTGATGAGCATGGAGGCACTGTGCGCGCCCCCCTCCCCCCAGCACAGCGGGGGGAATCACCCCCGCATGCAACAGGTTGAGGACCAAATTAGAGATATTAACAGTGGTGGTAGTGGTGGGAAAAGGTACGAGGAGATGCTCAATCTTTTTTTAAATGAAGGTAGCTAATAGAGAGCAGAACAATTGAGATGCAGTAATAGGAGAGGTAAGTAAGTATTTCAGGAGTGACCAAAGATTTGTTAATAGAAAACACCTCTTAGTCAGATCTTTTGCATCCTGAATCCTATTGTGATGAAAGTTCATGCAAACTTCCTTAATGAAGGTTTTGTGGAGCCTAAGCTTTTGTTTCTAAATGAGTTCATCGTATAAATTGTCCTTGCGTTGCCACTCTCATTCCAGTTTATTACATCCTCTCTTCACTAAAGTCAAGTGAGGAGTGTACCATGGCACTGAAGGAGGCAAGCAATGTGAAATCAAGGTTTTGATGGGTAGAATTGTTTTTAGTGCACAAATGACCCAATGCGTTAAAATCTATCACATAGATGTTAATTTTTTCCTGAGGCACAGGCATAGTTTTAGTCAGGTGAGCAATTAATTGAGCTAGGTCTAGCTTTAAGAAGGGGCAATGGATTACTGTAGAGGATGTCCTCATATTAGTTTGTGTCTCTCTCAGGGTTGATATGGAAAGAAATAGCCTCATGGTCAGACCATGTTAGTTCTAATATTGAACGAATATTGACTCATTCCTTGCTAGCATACATATGATCTAGAATAAGACCGGCAGAATGGGTAGACTCTTCTACACAGTGAGACATAATAAATATTGCACAAATATTGAACAATTCGGACACAGCCTTATCTGTAACCTTCTCTGCATCCATATTAAAAGATCTCCAAGCAAGCTAACGTTGTTGGAATCTAGATGGGCAGAAGCAATGAATTCTTGAATCAAGGCATTACAAATTTTAGCCTGAAGTGGGATCTATAAATGAGCAACGTATTGATCAATTTATACTAGTATGACAAAGTTTGATTCAGTAACTGCACAATAAGCACCTACTGTAATCCCAACTGCAAAGATACAATCAGTAAACACAGTCTATTTAATAATGTCATGCAGGTGGGTTGTAAAGAACAATGAGTATGGCACATCTAAACAAAGATGTATGCATGAATACTCTATTTACCAGTATTGGAGTTTTTCTCTTTGTCAACAGCAAATGCGGGAACATAAAAATTACAACAGACTTAAAAATGAGGCACCACTGCACTGATAACCTGAAGCTCTTTGTGAGTTGGCGCAAGTTACTCTGAGCTCTCCATCCCTAAACCCCTCTCCTTTCTGTTGGTCATGCGATTACCTTTGCTGACAGGGCAAGGGACAACAACAGGCCAAATGAGACAAACGTTACACAGGTAACCCAAGAAAATGTGTACTACAGCCCAAACACAGTCCTACCCTCACATGCAATAACCTGATCACCTCCTCCCTTTGTCCTTCACTATAGACTCCAAAGAAGGTGGAGGAAGAAGAAAGACATCTCACATAACGGAACGGGGCTAGTAGGATAAGAGTAGAGATGTCAATATAGCTTAACATGTTTCCCATAATCTCAATTTTATTTTACCTATTCACTTTCTGCATGGAATAATTCCTGAGATTAATTCAAGCAATCCACCCTTCATCTTTTTTTCCATTGGTTTGGTGTCCTAAGAACGTCATGTATGCTCAAGCGAGAGTTCTGTGCTCAATGTGCTGTAGGACACAAGCTGCATCCTATTGATGAGGCTCAACTAAGCCACAACTGGTATGAGGCTGCTTTTGGCCCATTTCAGATGGGACGTGGCCTGTCAGTTAGGGCTGGCTGTTTCTATTGGAGCAGGACTAAGGCTGATTTGTATATGGCTGCTTCCTGTCTTAGGTGGCATGATGAGCAAATACATGATAGACTGGACTGTGGCCCAAAATAATTACCAGTGCCTGACAATATTTGAAACAGTCCACCCATCACTTTTTTCTTGTCCACAGTGGAACAAAAGCTGTGCAATGTTCACTTAAGCAGCACCACACTGATAAGGCCAAATAGGTTCTGTACAGATCTGGGTTGCTCATGCTCCCTTTCAGAGAGGACTTAACCTAGCCTAGAAATTTGAAATAGATTGTCTATTTTGGATCAAGGTAGATTTTACTTGCGGGTAAAAGAGAACCACTCTTGTTGGCATATATATGTTGCAATTTCCTGTGGCCCCATGTTGAGATAAGGAACAAAGCTTTACCCAGTGCTTCCTTAGTATGCAGTTAGTATCTACCCAGTTTTATATGTAAGGCGCTATTGAGCAAAACGTACACTTGAGCACCCAGAAATCGTAAAGACGATTTTTGTCCAATAGAATGGCAAGTCAAAAAGCTGACAGGCAGGAATACAGCAAAGACCTAGATGGTAATCTCTTTGTAAAGTACAAAGATAACAATAAAAAGGGATCACAAAACAGGTGCATACCTACAAACATACCCTTCGAAATACATTACTAAACTGCACAAAGTATATATGAGTGAAGGTGCACCAGCATAATGAATGTCAGTCAAATAAGAGGTAAGGATGTGTAGATTCAACGTGTGTGTGTGTTTGTGGTGTCCATTTATTTATTGGCTACAAATCTAGGTTGAAAGTTCATTACCCTGTGGATGTGAACAACCAATGTGTAAAGATGAGGAAGAGGGAGAGGACATAAATGTAATAATAGAAACTTTTAGACACAAAAGGGCCTGTGAGATATAATGGTCAATCCAGTCCTAAGAAGAGTGCATTCAGAAGCATGTATCCAAAAAGAGTAAGACTGCACTTCGAGAAAAGTATCCATAAGAAAATAAGAAAATTAGCACTAGTTTTAGGCACCAAGTTAAAAATGGATATCTTATAATTCTGAAATTCTTCCTAAGTGATCCTGTTCATAGCTGTATACAAGCTAAATCAATCAGTTGCATGTTTGCTTTCTCTCCCTCACACTTGCCCAGTCTCACTTACTGCTGTATATTTTAATGCCAGACTCACTGATGTAATGTAAATATTACCTTTTCCATTCCTTTGTTAGCTAAGCATTCTCCAAGTCTATGACAAAGTACCGAAAGTTTTTTGCCAATATGTGCTAGAAATATCAGGTTCAAAGGAATCCCAAACAGAGCATAGATAACACATAAGATCTGTCCACCAGCTGTTCTAGGTGCCAGTGTACCATAACCTGCAAAAAATAGAGAAATAACAGGGGTCATTACTTGCAAGTAAGCAACATCTTCAAAGGATTAAGTACCACATTCTGTTAACTATCAAGCTTCTCCTAAATTCTTCAACAGTATCAATGAGAATTTATGAACACTGAGGGGTTTATTACGAATTCCTATTCGCGGCGGCGGTCCGATCAACACCACACTTTGGGCCCCTCCCAGTATTACAAGTGTGGCGGTCAGACCACAACAGGACGGCTGCGCCCGCCGGGGATCCAGGATCCCGCTTCAGTCGCGCAGCGATCAGGAGCCAAAATATGCTAGTGGTGCCGCTGTGGCACGCCAAGCATATTCTGAGTTGACTTTCCACCACCCCATTCATGGCGAGGCAACTAAGGGGGCCCCAACAGGGCCCCCTGCTGCTCCAGGGCCTTTGGGTGCACCCCCAGTTACTGCACGGTGTGACCGTGCAGTATCAGGAATTCCACGATCTCACTGTGGCAGTCTGTATGTTAGAGACTCCTATGAGCCTAACATACGGCCACCCTCAGACTACCCCTGCACTGCCCGCCTGACCAGGATTCCTCTCATAATTGCAGTGCTCCATCGGACGGCACACTGCCACCCCTGCTGGAGACCGCCAAACTTGTAATAAGGACCTAAATCCTGACTGGTATTTTAATCAATCACAAAATTTATGGAAATCTACATACTGCAGTGTAGATTTCCATCCTTGACAATATGTCGGAAGTCAGTGCTGCAGGTTGATGTTCTTGACCAGGATATTTTGACATATAACCAGTGTGTGCCTACACTGCCCATCAGCATTTGTGTTAAATGTGCAGACTTGCATGATGACAATGTTACCACACTTTCTTCACTTGGGTGATCACATGTATATAATATGTACTATTCTCACTCCACATCTACTCACCTGGACAATATGTTTGTAGCCAATACTGTGCAATCAATATCAATGCAAGCAGACACAAAAACCTCATTAGGTGTTAGCATATCCTTGCTACTTTATGTTTTCTCTATCTGCTCTTTAAGAGGTGAGGGCTATTCTATAACTACAGCACACAGCCTCAAATATATGTGTCAAAAGCAATATGCTAAAAACATCGACTACTAGCATACAAAAATAATATTATAAAGTGGTGTTACTTTACGAATGCAACTTTCATGGATATCTTTAGGTCCCTTCAGTTTGCCCTTCCAGTGTGGGCACAATTAGAACAATTTTAACGTGATTGCAACTACACACAATAGGCTCTTTGATCATTTTGCCTGTTTAAATATATACCATCAATATTAGGTGACAATGTGCTAATAGTTTACAGTAATCCTGATTAGAACATCATCTTAAAACTTGTAGTGAACCCATAATAAATCATGAACAAGGAACCATGGGTTGAAATCTTGGTAGATCAGATCTAAACTTATATGGTTTTCCTGGCATACAAATACCAAGACATTTAATTGTATTTCTTTTGCTTGAGATGCTAATTTCTAAGATGATTTTTGGACGAAGACGCCATTAAAAATATTTATTTTATAACCAGAATGAGTCCCAGACCAACTGATCATACTTAAGAGTGTCATGTTTGAAGGCTAAGGGTTTGTTATAAAAAGTAAAATACAGTCAGCATGCATCAGTTCCCTACAATGCCTTATACCCCATTAGAAGAATTCTGGTTATCTCAGCTTTCTTTATTTGTATGATAATTAAGAGGTACAAGCAATTATCAAGAAGAGGAGAAATAATTTGTCTGTCTCTGGTCCCTCTGTGAATCATGATTCATATCAAACAAAATAATCAGTAGCCACACATCACTCTAAATTTGAATATATGATTTCAATATTTTCTTTGAAGAGTAAAATTAAATTAAAGCTTAAAGTAGTCACAAATGTTCAGCCTATCAAATACTTTTTTCAGTATCAATTGCAAAGGTGCTTCTTGGGAAGCCTTACTGAGCAAGTTGTGTTGCAAACTGATGAACTCCTGATTGTTCAAATTCCCAAGTTGTCCTTTAACGAAGTCTGACTGATTTAGAGAGATAATTGCCTAGTCAACCTCTTCCCAATCAATGAAACAAGAATGTTCGATTACAAGAGGGCTACATTAGGAGTTTTCAAGTAATAATTTTTCATTCTTTATGATTCAAAGAAAGGATGGTAAGATTCTCAAATGGTGTGTAAGAAAGTGAATTTTTAATTGGGGTGGAATCAAAGGTTTAAGTATTTAGAACCAGAGCTCAACCGCTGGTAGCTCTGGCACAGAGCAGACAGGCTTAATTTAGAGGAAATCTGTAAAGCATTTAGAAGAACCAAAAAAGGCAAACAGTCAAAAACACTACCAAATATAACTTCCACTCCGATACATACAGTAGAAAGCAATTTAATAACCAAAGGAACACGTAAATTACAAACATCGAATAATGGGAACCAGAGATATGAATTTTTAAAGATTCAAGGTGAAAAAGCTCCAAGAAAAACAAAGCACCCAATGTACGTCAATGGACATGGCAGAAGGTGACCATGGTGCAACTCAAGACCGACCACGATGACGTCAGATACACCAAGTGGTTTTGTCCTAGTGAAAGTCTGGAGGTTAAATGGACTTTGTCTCTTTTTTGAATAAAAGCATTGAAATTGTTCCAAGTCCCAAAGCGAAAAGGACTTTGTCACTTTAATGAAAGAAAAATCCTCCCCAAGTGTTTCTCTGCTGAAATTGTAGCCTCCACCATGGAATCCAACGCCAAATACCTGAAGGAGGTGTGCCCTGTTAGTGCTCTGGAGCTTTTGAGATTTCTAGCTGAAAACTCCAATGCAGAATAATACTGAGAGGCCGATTTTGATGTCAGATGGACCTGAGATCGTCCAACATTGATCTGGAACTATGTCTGACCGACCTCCTGTTGGCAGTCCCAAACCAGCAATTTGGATGCACTGTTCGGTCACACTCCTATTCTTTACAATGGGAGCATGCATTCCAACCGGAATGCATGCTCTCATCGTAAAGTGCTAAGGTGCAGTTCATTCCTGCACCGCGTGACAGGCACATCAAGGTGCAGGGATCAACAGGCAGCCATCCGGAGGCCTATTCACCCATGCGGGCGATGCTGGGGACCCCAAATTCGGATTGCGACAGCTTTCTGTGTCAGAAAGGCTTTTGAAATCCAACATTGTAATCCCTCGGGCAGAAAGAGCTGCCCTTGGGATTACTGGCCCCTTTCCGAATGGCAGAAGGGTTCTCTGAGCCAGTCAGAAGCCATTCGGAAAGCACGTATGGATTCCTTTCCAACTGACCACATCATAAAGGGTCGGTCAGAAAGGAATCTGAACGGGACATTTCGATGTGGTCGGACTGCATCAAAATAGACCCCTTAGTTATTTTTTCTGAGGTGCAGGGACCTTTGAGAGGGACTCATCTGAAATCCAATCCAATCCAGTGAAACTGTCTGTTGGATACTTTTTACTGTGGGTCTCACTGAGGCTTTTGAAAGTTGCCAAAAGTTTTTAAACTTTCTACTGGTGGGCAAACAACCACAGGAGTGCACTTTTAAAGCCCACAGGACCTGAGGGGAGGCACGTGGAGGCTCACAGAATGTCAGGCAGTTTAATTCCAGGTCCAGTTGTTTCTGGTCAGCTGGACACTTCAGGAGAAAGTTTGTCCTTGTAGCTAAACAAGAGATCAGTCAACTGAACCTTAGAGTTCACTTCTTTGTCTGGGGTACATGTGGACATTTCAATGTACTGTAAGATAGGTACTCTCATTGCTATGTTTATTGCTATGTTTATTACGATTTAGTTTATCGACCACAGAAAGCTGAAAGCCTGAATTGATTCAAGCAGAATTCGAACACATATCTTGATGATTATCTGTGGAGGGATAGGCGAAAATAGGAGTTTGTTTTGTAGAGATTACTCTGAGGTTTGCATAAGGTTGATACGGGTTTATTTGTAGAGACGACTGTAGGTGGTGCTCCCTCTCCAGACAGCAAACAATTGACTTTTGAAAGAACACCATTGCATCACACATCAGAGAACATTCTAACATAGAATGAATACCATGTCATAGACAATTAAAACTACAAATGCAAGGAATTTACTTATCAGAATGCAACACATCTTCTCTCCTTACAGTTATAAAAACCAAACTTAAGTTATCACCCTTACTTCATACACACAAAATGCAACAGACCTTTTCGCACACATAATCCTCCAAATACTTGGGTGGGTTTCTGTGCCAATGCCGATCTACTCTCACACCTGCACTTACGCCTTGAGCTTCCATTCCCAAAACGTCACAGTCATCCATCAGCATAAAACCACTACAGCCTTCCATACCCATCTCATCCATTCCAACTTCTTTCTCCTCTACACCACTATTTACTGCTACAGAACCCTTCTCATATAAAGCAACTCTCCGCTTGTTCCAATGTTCACCATTACTCAACACAACATGCAAATCATGAACCTCTCTCACCTTAAAGGGCCAACAAAATTTCGTAAAGCACCCTTCCCCACTCCCTGTTTTCATTTTTACTAAGTCACCTGCTCTTATCTTCCTATACCTCATGGACTCTCGTGCCGTCACTTCGTTCACTTCCTTGATTCAACAACAAGTTCATCCATGCAGGAGACAGCTTGGTAATTGCTTCACGTCACCTCAATACACTGAATGAGATTTTGTTAGTAACACCATTTTCAGTGGTCCAGTATACCCACACTAAATAATTCACCATCCACCTGACACAACCCCTACCTACACAAGCCATCTGAATCACACCCTTGACCATACAGTTTGCCCTCTCAACCATACCATTGGCTTGTGCGTTGTACAATGATGTGCAAGCATGAAAAATTCCACAGTGGTCCATAAAAACTTATCTCCCCCAATGCGTACCATTATCTGTAATACGTTTAACTGGATATCCTTCTTCCCTGAAAACTTCTTCAAGAACTGTAATAGTAGTCTTGGTTGTAATCTCACACATGAACTTCACTACTAGCCACTTAGAATGTACCTCTACCATTACCTGAAGAAACTTGAATTTCAACATTACACCCCTCAATGGCCCTATGAAAGACATACACACTGTGTGCCAATTCGCCTTGATCAACAATTTCACGCATCACAGACTGGACACCCACCTTTAACCTTCTTTACAATCCACACACTGGACCACCCAATCTGCAACATCCTGATTCATGCCTGGCCACCAAAAATTCTCCCGTAATCTTTTTTTAGTAAGTGTCTGTCCAAAATGGCCTTCATGAGCAAATTTAATGGGGTCAATGTGTGAACCATGTGAAGGAACAAATTTATCCCCCCTAGAGATCAAATTTCCCTCACATACCGACAACTCATCGATAATGTTTACAAAAGGATGGACTGCCAGATACTGCATTCTTGACTAACCCCTCTGATAATCATATCAACAACCTCTGATAACACACTATCCTCTCTCATACACTACCACCACCGCTCTTTCCAAAGGCCCCTTGACGTCACAACACTAAATTACTCACACAAGCTACTGCACCTTCATCATTGCATGCCTCTACACCCTCTTTGACCACTTCTTGCCAAGGCAATGGTAACCTTGACAAACCATCAGCTGCGTATTTCTCCATCCAGGAATGTATTCTAATCTGTAGTGAAATTCTTAAAGGCGCGCTGCCAATCGGGCTAACCTTGCAGATACATTCCCAGCCCTATCTGGCATCAAAATCTTTAACAAAGGTTTGTGATCAGTGCGTAATACCATGGGAAAACCCCACAAATACATTGGGAAATATTCAGCTACCTATGCCGGAGGCAATGCTTCCCTCTCTACAACCAAATAATTCCTCTCAGTATCAGTTAAGGTGCGGGAAGCAAAAGCTAAAAGAGGCATTATGCATTTGTGAAAAAACTGCCCCACTCCCACGGCACTGGCATCAACAGTTAGATTAGACAAGAGCCTTGTGTCGAACTGAGTCAGTAGTTTGGCCATACATATTTAATGCTTAATGTTGTTAAATTATCTTTGTTGCCAATCAATCCATAAAAATATGAACGCTTTCCTCAATAGTTTCTTTACCTGCTCAGTTTTTTCAGCACCATTTTTGACAAATTTAGCATAATATTCCACTAGTCCAAGAAAGGACCTCAGCTGAAATGTATCCTTTGGTACAGGAGTCCTCCTTATGGCCTCCAACAAATCCCTTTTTGGTTTAATTCCTGAAGCTGACAAAGTGTACGCAAGGTACTCCACTCCTCCACACAAAATTTACATTTGTCTTTCCTGAGGGTTAACCCTGCTGCAGCAATCATGTCCTATACCCTCTTTAGGACCATGTTATGGCGCTCTACTGTCTCACCAAATACCAAAACGTCATCTTGGAAAAAGACAACTCCCTCAATATCTTTCATACTTGACCCATCATCCTCTGAAAAACACTAGCTGCCGAGCAGAGACCAAAGGGCGTCCTCGTGAACTGAAATATACCTTCAGTGGTAATGAAGACTGTGAGATGGTTGGAATCTCGATGCAGCTTAATCTGGTGATACGCACTCTTCAAGTCAAGTTTTGAAAAATACTTGCCACCTTTTAAAGATAACACTAATTCACTAATGTTGGGAAATGGCGCTGCTTTGTAGACTTCCGTGCAGCTTTTGATCTTGTAGATAGAAACCGCTTATGGGAGGCACTGGGAAAATTAGATATCCTAAAAGGGTATACAACCGTTACCACGCATCTTTTACCACGAAGTACTGTTACAACGAAACCGTTACAACGCAAGGGTATTTACAACGCATGTATTTACAACGCATTACACTACAACGCAGCTACTATTACAACGCATACCATTACAACGTAAGTATAGGTAAGTTTATCTTTTTTTAATACATTTATTAGGGGTATTGGGTTATGGGGTACAGGGGTATTTTTAGGGTTCAGGGCTAGGTTTGGGTTATGGGGTACAGGGGTATTTTAGGGTTCAGGGCTAGGTTTGGGTTTTGGGGTACAGGGGTATTTTTAGGTTTCAGGGCTAGGTTTGGGTTATGGGGTACAGGGGTATTTTAGGGTTCAGGGCTAGGTTTGGGTTTTGGGGTACAGGGGTATTTTTAGGTTTCAGGGCTAGGTTTGGTTTTTGGGGTACAGGGGTATTTTTAGGTTTCAGGGCTAGGTTTGGGTTTTGGGGTACAGGGTTATTTTTAGGTTTCAGGGCTAGGTTTGGGTTTTGGGGTACAGGGGTATTTTTAGGTTTCAGGGCTAGGTTTGGGTTTTGGGGTACAGGGGTATTTTTAGGTTTCAGGGCTGGGTTTGGGTTTTGGGGTACAGGGGTATTTTTAGGTTTCAGGGCTGGGTTTGGGTTTTGGGGTACAGGGGTATTTTTAGGTTTCAGGGCTAGGTTTGGGTTTTGGGGTACAGGGGTATTTTTAGGTTTCAGGGCTAGGTTTGGGTTTTGGGGTACAGGGGTATTTTTAGGTTTCAGGGCTGGGTTTGGGTTTTGGGGTACATGGGTATTTTTAGGTTTCAGGGCTAGGTTTGGGTTTTGGGGTACAGGGGTATTTTTAGGTTTCAGGGCTGGGTTTGGGGTTTGGGGTACAGGGGTATTTTAAGGGTTCAGGGCTGGGTTTGGGTTATGGGTCTGAGTTTGGGTTATGGGGTACAGGGGTATTTTTAGGGTTCAGGCTAGGTTTGGGTTATGGGGTACAGGGGTATTTTAGGGTTCAGGGCTAGGTTTGGGTTATGGGGTACAGGGGTATTTTAGGGTTCAGGGCTAGGTTTGGGTTATGGGGTACAGGGGTATTTTAGGGTTCAGGGCTAGGTTTGGGTTATGGGGTACAGGGGTATTTTTAACATATATATTTACAAATTCTTAAATAAAAATTAATATAATAAATTAAATTAATTAAATAATTATTAGTTACATTATTTTACATTATTTTAAAATATTATATACTTACCTATACTTACGTTGTAATGGTATGCGTTGTAATAGTATCTGCGTTGTAGTCTAATGCGTTGTAAAGCCATTCGTTGTAATGGGTCCTGCGTTGTAAAAAATGCGTGGTAATGGTATGCGTGCTAAATGTATGCGTGCTAACATCATATATCCTAAAAGACCTCTGAAGGCTAATTCAGGGTTACATAGGAGCAACTGGGCCCAGGTTATTTTGGATACTGGGGGACTCTATTGCAAAAAATAAAAGTAAATAATGTGTTGAGACAGGGGTGTGTATTAGCCCCTTTACTTTTCTCCCTATTTCTTGCTGATTTGCCTGTTACCCTAGCTGCCGTAAATGGAATCAGCCCCAAGATAAATTGTAAACGTGTGGCATGCCTCCTGTAGGCCGACGACCTTGTGATTTTAGACCAGGCAGAAAAGGCCTGCAAAGGAAATTAGATACATTTGAGAATTATTGTAGGTGGAAAAAATTCGTGGTAAATATGGACAAAACTAGGGTGCTTTGCTTTGGAAAAACTTAAAGCAAATTTAATTGGAACCTAGGTTCAGAGAGACTTTAATTAGTTAATGGCTATAAATATCTTGGAGTCTGGTTTGAGCCATCCTTGAAATGGAAATTTCATCTAGAGGCTTCAAAGACCAGGACTATTGCCTCGGTGAGTGGGCTTAAAAAATGTAACAAGGCCTTTGGAGAAATGTCATGTAGATCAGCCCTAAAAGCCATCCTATCAATGATCCCCCTGCACCTTCAATATGGAGCTGAATTGTTATATATTAGTGGGAAAAACAAGTGAGATGCCGAGGAGGGGAAATGCCTGAAGTATTTACTGTCACTACCCAGTTTGGCCATGATCCAAGCGATAAGATAAGAAACTGGCATGACTTCATGGAATATGTTGGTTGCTAGAGCCCTAATAAGATTCTGGGGAAAATTGAGTGGGGATGATGGACAGAAAGTTTCTCAGTGGTGCAAAAATGAAATTGTGCAAAGTGAATTAAAATGGGCAAAAAAGGTTGCCGTATGTACTGACAGGAAAGTAATGCTTCTCCCACAGACCTTTCAAATAGAAATCCCTAAGAGTGAGCTAAAAGAACTAGGCAAAAAACTGTCCAACGAAAGTGACTATCAATATTTAAGAGAAAAAAATCAGTGCATTTTATGTTAAAAGTGTGGCAGAATGATGCGAGTTATCCATATGTGGATACCCTACCAAACCAGTTGCTAAGAACCGAAGTGTTGAGAATAGGAATTGGACTCAACCATTGCAAGATAAGTGATATGGTAAAAGCAAAAATTATTGGTATGGGAGGGTATTTGTCTTGTGGGTTGAATACTGAATGTGATATGTTGCATAATTTGGTGGATTGCCTAAAAATCAAACACCAGCAGAGACAGTGGTTACGCCCTTTATTCCTGAAATAAGGAATTAAGACTCACGGGCACGCCACAGAATTTATAACTATTATGCGCTTTTTAGACATAGCATGTGCTATTGGAAGATTCATGAGGGCAGCTAGTGCAGTGTTTAATGAGAATTAGTAGGAGTGCGGACATATTTTACAGGATGTCTTGCAGAATTTATAAGAATATATATGGGTCATTTTTATGGTTTTATTAGATTACATGTATCATTATATATGTATTTGCTATAATATTTTAATGTTGTGCTGTTTACAGGCCATTTGGTCTAAATACACATATCCTTGATTGATTCATTCATTGAGAAACTCTAAAGACACAGTACCTGCTGGGTAGAAATAGTTTAAATAATAGTCAATGTCAATCACTGTTCTGTGCGTATAATTTCTTTAACAATATTGTTCCAGACAAACAATCTCTTTATCGATACTGCTATTCCTTTATGTCTACGTTGCATGTGACGACCACCAGCTGTTTCCTGGATGTCAATGACAATGCACTTCTCCACACAAACAACTTTCTCATAGGAATATCTTATGCAAGATCTCCCAAGTGCAGAAGATGGCCACCAACAAGGTACATTGCCATGCTAATTTCTAGTGGCAATAAAGCTTGTTTACACAACGAAGCTCACGCCGTGTATGCCGTCAGCCAACACCAAGAACATTACGTGAACCGTTGCATCACAGAAGCGCTACGTAAACACGCTCCAGCATAAAGGTAAGAGTGCGTGGCGCGACTGCATGAAACTTGAATTAAAAATTTGCAAACATTCGTGACAAGAATTTTCAATTCTATTAAGGACACGGAAGCGAGGATTATGCTTTCTCAATTTCTTTACTACAAACAGCAGCCAATAGGAACACCGTAAAGAAAAAGAAAAAACTACAAATCCCATGAGCACTTAGGCAACCATAGAGACTACATCCTATATAAGCAACCATAGAGGGTAAGACTTCCTCTTTCTTTGTCCAGTAAAATTAATCAGTCAAAAGTCAATTCAAGTGGTACCGAAGAACAGCCTGGAGGAAACATCCAAAGGCAACAGGAGAACGACCAGCAGGAGACATCGCAAGGAACCAAGAACCAGTAGACTGGAGCAGGATAAACCAACATATCCAGAATCCGAAAAGCTGTAACTGAAGCAGAAGAGTATCGAAGAAACCTCACTTCTGGTCAGAACCTGAAAGAAAATCAGAGCCGTAATACACCATCCCAGTACCATGGAAGGTAAAGTATAAGGGTAGGGAAAACAGTGCAAGAAACATTTCAGAGCAATGTCACAGCAATGATAATATACATGAGAAAATGCAGTAAAATACATCTAGGTGGGATAATCCTCGCCTCTGTGTCCTTAATAGAATTGAAAATTCTTGTCACGAATGTTTGCAAATTTTTAATTCTATGGCAGGACAGGAGGCTCAGATTATGCTTGTTCAAAGCTGAGACACCACAACAGAAGCAATATCCACAATAGGTTTGAAATAAAACGTTTTGAACACAGAATCGGAAGACCAATCAGCGGTCTTCATGATGTCAGTCAGACTCACCCCAACAGTAAAAGCCTTAGAGGCCATGGCTCCCCGAGCGGAATGGGCTCCAAAAATGGAGATATCAATTCCAGCTTCAGACATAAGCCAACGCACCCAGCGTGCCAGGGTAGCCGGCGCCACAGGCTTAAAAGGCTTTTGCAAAGCAATCAGCAATGGACCAGACAAATCCTGCCGAAAAGGAGCAGTGCTTACCTCATAATCCTTTAGGCATTGGACCACACATAATTGTGGATTCTGTGGAAAAGATGGATACGTCACAGAAGACAGATTACATTTGGTGCGCCGGGAAATGGTAAAAGTGACCCCGTCCGGAGAGAATGAATTCCCTGCGAGATCCAATGCTCGCACATCCGAGATGCGTTTACAAGACACCAAACAAAGTAACATTGTCAACTTTGCGGAAAGCTGCTTTCGAGACAAAGAGGAATTGGGAGGCCAAGCCTCCAGAAAACGTAAAACAATGGAGACATCCCAAAGAGCAACATACTTTGGACAAGGTGGTTTAACCAGCCGAATGCCACGAAGTAATTTAGAAACCAAGGGATGTTCCCCAACAGGCTTCCCGTCAACAAAATCATGGCCCGCCGAAACCGCGGAGCGAAAGGAATTGACCGTTCTATAAGCAGAACCAGAAGAGGCCATGGAAGCTGGGAAGTTAACCACTAAAGTAACATCCGCTGAAGCGGTATCCAAGTCCCGTTCAGAACACCAACCACACCATCGCCGCCAAGCTGATGCATAACGCTAGTGCGTGTTGGGGGCCCAAGCCTCACCGAGAAATCGTGTAGCGTCTCCAGATAAGCCAGGGACTTTCCAACGTCCCCCGAAATCCGCCACGCAACCAACCGGAGCTGACCTGACAGAATCAGGGGATGCGGGTTGAGCAGTGGGTCCAACAACAAGTTCTGCTTCTGGGGAAGAAGGAACGGCGTCGAGCAACTCATCTCCAGAAGATCCGGAAACCAAGCCTGAGCCCTCCAAAGAGGAGTTATCAGAATGATCTCCGACAGGAAATGTTTTGCCCGAGCCAAGACCCGTGGAATCATCGCGAACGGGGGAAACGCATAGCAGAGATGCGGAGGCCAAATCTGAAGAAAGGCATCCGTGGCTTGAGCCTCCGGATCCGGGCGCCAACTGTAAAACTTGGGCAACTGGGCGTTGAGGCCAGAGGCGAACAGATCCATCCAAGGCTGACCCCAAATGCGAGAGAGGCTCCGAAAAACCCTGGGGTGAAGCCGCCAATCACTGAAGTCCAGCAGATGGCGAGAGTTCCAATCGGCCACCAGATTCTGGCAACCCGAGAGATACTCTGCAATAAGAGTGATCTGCTTCTGAAGGCAGAAGTGCCAGAAATCCTTCGCAATTTCAGCCAAGAGCTTCGACCTCGTCCCTCCCAGTTTGTTCACATACCGAACCGCAGAGATGTTGTCCATGCGGAGGAGTATGCAACACTTGGTAGCCTGAGGAGCTAGACTGCGGACCGCAAACGAGCCCGCTAGGAGCTCCAGACAATTGATGTGAAGCCCCAGTTCCTCCCGCGACCAGCGGCCGCCCGTTGACACAGAACCGCACCGGGCTCCCAAACCCCAAAGACTCGCATCCGATTCCAGTACTACATCCGGGGTAGACCCGAACAGGGCTTTCCCGTTCCAAGCCTCCATGTGGTCGAGCCACCACACCATCTCCGACTTGGCGTCTGGTGACAAAGGAACAAGATCTGAATAACGAAGACCTTTCTGTAAGTGTCGGATTTTGAGCCGTTGAAGGGCCCGATAGTGTAAGGGACCCGGAAAGATCGCTTGAATGGACGAAGCCAACAGGCCGACAATCCGAGCGATCGATCTCAAGGACACACTCTGCTTGGATAACAGTAATATCAATTCCCTCTTGATAGACCTGATCTTCTGGGAAGGCAAAAGCAGTTGGCAAGAGACCGAGTCGACCAGGAAACCCAAGAACTCTATCGACTGAGAGGGATGCAAAAGAGACTTTTGAGGATTCACTAGAAATCCCAGAGATTGTAAGAGCTCGATCGTCCAGGCCAAATGAGTTTGTAATTGGACAGGACACTGAGCCATCAATAGTATGTCGTCGAGATACACGATCAGACGAACCCCGCGTGCCCTCAGCGACTCCATGACCGGACACAGAAGCTTCGTGAAGCACCACGGAGCGGACGAGAGACCGAACGGGAGAACCGTGTACTCGAACCATATCCCCAACCATTGGAATTGGAGGAAACGGCGAGGAGGTGGGAAGACCGGGATCGAAAAATAGGCGTCCTTCAAATCCAGGCGAACCATCCAGTCGCCTTTGCGAAGGAGATCCCTGAGAAGATGGATGCCCTCCATCTTGAAGTGGCGATAAACCACTCCGTTGTTGAATTCCTTGAGGTTGAGCACCAAGCGAGAGCCTCCCCCTTTCTTCTCCACTAGGAAGACATTGCTGACGAACCCCTGAGGATGCAGAGAAGTCCGCACAATGGCCCCCTTGGCTAGAAGAGATTCTATTTCTTTGGAGATGACGTCCTGATCTAGTTGGGAAAAAACAAGGGGTGAAGGGACGAGTTGTTGATGGGGAGGATGGTAAAACTCTATCTGGTAACCTTGGACAGTCTGTAACACCCATGCATCGCTGGAGATGGTACGCCAATTGTGAAGGAAAAATTGCACTCTGCCCCCCAATACGACTGACTCGTAAGGAATCAAGCTCACCTGCGTGTGCAAAATCCTGACGTCCTCCCTGTTGTCCGCCATAACCTCCTTTGGCGGCCTGCCCACGACCTTTGCGGGAGGGGTAGAAATTTGATTTGGAACCACAAGAGGAAGAATGGTGACCTCCTCCTTGCTGGGACTGAGTGCCACGTTGCTGGCCAGAACCACGGCCGGACGAACGTCCCTGGGAACGTCCGGCCCTTGCAAAAACCGGGCGGAACGCCCTGCGGAGAGAAGATTGCGCCTTATCCAGGCCACTGAAAGTTGCGACAAATTTCGTCAGCTCCTTAAGGAACGGCTGACCAAAGAGCAGGCCCTGAGCAAGGGGCCCCGACTCAGAGGAGGCCAAGTCCGTCAACCTTGGGTCCATCTTCAAAAGGATGGAACGGCGCCGCTCAGTGGAGAGAGCACAGTTTGCGTTCCCCAACTGGCAAATTGCGCGCTGGGCCCAACCAATCAGCTCGTCCGGGTCGATGCCAGAAGCGGACCCTTGCGCTTGATAGCCTAAATCCAGGATTTTAGTAAGCGGGCCAAGGAGATCCAACAACTTGTCCTGGCACAGGCGCCAAGACCTATCAATGCCCTTCTTGGGATCCTTCGTGAATTTTTTAAGGTAGGTAAGGATAGTGGGATCCACCTCTGGAGTGTCAGCGAGTTTGTCTGCCAATCCCAGGCGAGGACACTCGGAACGAAGACGAGAACGTACCTCGTTATCAAAAGAGTCACGGATGTGGGCCTGAACGTTTTCTGCGACCTCAGGAGCAGGGAGCCAGGACTTAGAATTTGGGTGGACAATGTCCGAAGGCTCAAAGGTAAGCACCGGGGGATGAGAAGAAGCGTCAACAAAATGCTCCTTCCTAGCTTTTTTAGCAGGGGGCTGACCAGAGGGACCAGAAGAGGAGAACGAAGAGGATGCGTCATCAGTGTCCAGGGAAGTTAGTTGAACCTTCTTTGAACCACCGGAGGAAGACAGGGAGTGAGCTAGCTTGGCGAAATCAGACTTGTGAGGATTTATAGGGGATTTAGAGGAATGTTTGCCGGTAGAGGAAGGAATCCAACCTTGTTGGTGTGCGTAGTCCGTCAAATGCCATTTCAAGGGCCCAATGGCGCGGACTAGCACGGTATTGACCGAGTGTTGCACCCCTTGGTCAAGAGTGTCTACCAAATCATACTCGAAGGACCCCTCAGGCTCTTCATTATAGTAGTATTCATCATCCTCCTCATAGCCAGCCATGCCTGAGACTATATGGAAGGACAGAGAGACAAAATGCCCACACAGATACAAATACCAGGTCCAGACAACACTGAGTTGACGGAGTCAGGGGGGAGTGACAACCCCAAGCAAGCCAGACAGGCAGAGACACACTCAGCCCAGAAAAACTTATAAAATGTGGAGGGACAGGCTTGCAAGAAAAGCCACTCTAGGCAAAGCCTCTACAAATTTTACAACCCAAACCCTAGCAGAGGAAAGGGCGTCAACTGGGAACTCTCCGGCAGGCAGTGGGCACAGGCTACTTCAAAACGCCGCCTCAGGCGTGTCAGAAATCCGTGAGAGACACGGAACGTCAACAAGGGCTGTCGCGCATGCGCAGACGCCCGCCTGAGAATACCCGGAAGTTTGGAGCGACGTGCGACAGCAGCACGCGACCGCTCGAGTCCCCTGGTCCCACTCCACAGAAGAAGACGCGGGCACCAAGCGCCCGAGTACCAAAGAGAGGCGACCCGCGCTCCCCAACAGACCAAACAGCGTCCGAAAACGAAAACACAACAGGGACAGAAAATGTAGGCAAAATGCCGAAAAGCGGCAAAACTATGAAACGTTGCAACAATGTTATCGCAAGTAAAGAGCACAAGGCAACAAGCACATGCAACATAACAGTAAGCATGAAACAAAGCAGAAAATGACTTAACTGGCTGCGAAGCAGCAAAGAAAGAGGTAGTCTTACCCTCTATGGTTGCCTATATAGGATGTAGTCTCTATGGTTGCCTAAGTGCTCATGGGATTTGTAGTTTTTTGTTTTTCTTTACTGTGTTCCTATTGGCTGCTGTTTGTAGTAAAGAAATCGAGAAAGCATAATCTGAGCCTCCTGTCCTGCCATAGAATTCCAGTCACGCCTGGGAGGTTCGATGGGCGGAGGGCTGACACCAGCAGATCAACCTGCTGCTAAGCACAAGAGGCAGGCATGCATACATTAACGGACATGGTTAACAAATGTCTGTTGCTCACAAATGTCCTCATCTAAGGATTTATCGCATATCGGTGATCCGTTAAATGTTGAGTTTCTTCTAATAATATGATATGAGATCCTCTTGTTGACAGCATAATTTCACTTCAGGCCCTTTCACAACAAACTTCGTACAGGAGGCAAATCTTTTACCTATGTAGCCCAGCGCCTTTGGAGCTCACTCCCCACTGCATTAAGTATGTGGCCTGACCTGCTAAAATTCATAAAACTACTGAAAACTGAACTCTTTTAATAATGATTGCTTTCCACCTCCTTGTGTTTCACGTTTCGCTGCTTGCGTGGAGATACCCCTGCAGGGGTGAGTCTAGCGCTTTACAAACCCTCATTCATTCATCATTTATGAGTGTCTTCACCCAGCTCATGGGTTTGTACACCACCCTGCAACACAGTTGTTATGGGCTGGAAAAATCGTCATCAAATTCTGTAGAGATGACTCTGAGGCTCCCAAAGTGTTGATAAGTGTTTATCTGTAGAGACAATGACTGTAGGTGGTGCTCCCTCTCCAGCCAGCAAAAGCTGACTTTTGAAAGAACACCATTGCATCACACATCAGAGAACACTGTAACATAGAATAAATACCATGTGATAGAGCAAAAAAATTACCAGGGAATTTACTTATCAGAACACAACAGGTAGGAGGCAGTTCTTGTTTATGAATGGTGGTGGTTTATTGGTGAATTTGAATTTAAAGAATACTGTGGAATAAAAAAAAATACATTCACAATGTCAAAAAGGAGAGTTGATCAAGAGAAGTCCTGAAAACATCCTCCCGGGTTATGGTGGGATTGGGGACCTTGGAACGGCAAATCCTTCAGTGATCTCTTTTCTTCTCCCTCTCTGTCAGAGTGGTTGATGCTCTGACAACCCTCAAAATAAAGGAATGTCTGGTAAGTACACTCAGTATACACAACAGACAAATTAGTATATTCATCTTTCTGTTTATTATTCCCTTAGGGCCTGATTACGAGTTTGGTGGTGCGGCGCCAGGTTCCCCTGCCGCCGCACCGCCAAACCCATGGTCGGATGTCCCCCCTGATTACGAGTATTTCTCGTGTCATGCAGGCTTTTTTTTAACGTTCCCATGGCACTGCCCTGAAAACTGGGGTACATGCACACAGGGGGGCACATGTTGTGCCCCCCTTGTGCATCCACATGGTCTGGGATACCAGAGGGGCACATGTTGTGCCCCTGGGTGCATCCACATGGCATGGGACAGGCCCGCTTTGTTTTCTCTCTGCTGCAATTTTCATGGTGGCAGTCCCACCAAGCATATTGAGGCCTCATGCCTCCCGCAACACCATCAGGGAACGGTAGTTGCCTGACAACTGTGGTGGGCAATGGCTGTCCGACCACCCTAATTGTAGTAGGTCCCCATGAGTATGGTGGTTCATAGACTGCCAGACTCATACTTAGGCCCTTAGTGAGTAGTTTTGGCTTGAACCCAGAAATGGATTACTGTCACAAGAGAGAGAGTGAGAGAAGAAAAAAAGGAAGAAAAAAAAGAGGGCTCTATAATTTGTGTACTTAGTGGGACTCTTATCCCTTCCTCTCTTGCCTTTAAATCTTGAACTTCTTGGTGCCCATGAGGTATCCAAGTCACCTGGTATGTCCAAAAATAAAAATCACCTACAGTGAAGTCCTAGCCTATCTTAGAATGCCAACTATGACCAGAGTGACACCTGGGAAGAATATAAGGTAAACAGGTAGGGAGTAAGTACACTGGTTAGAAGATTCCCTCCTATTTGGTGCCTGGGTTCTCAACCGGGCTGCCACAACTCTCCTGAGCTGAGCTGTGTGGACCACGTATCTTCGTCTTTGCTCTGGTCTCTCTGAGCTTGCAGTTCCTTTTCATCTGGGCTCCCTCTTTTGTGCTGACCTTGAATCTTCTCCCTGCTCAGCGTCTCTTCCTCGCTCTCGTCTCTTTCCCCATCTGCTTCGCACTCCATCTTCCTCCCTTGCACCCAATCTCCTCCTTCTCTCCTCCCCTCTGCATATCTCTGTTGCCTTTTAACATCGGATATCCACCGTTTTCTCTTCCTGTTGGTCAAAATCTTCTTTTTAGTTTCTCCTTCCCTAATCTCTACTCCCCTCCCCTTCTAGGACTCCTTTGCTGTCAGGACCACCCAAGGCATAAATGCCAGGTCAGGCCTCTTGTCAGGTAAGTAAATGGCAGTGGACCCAGCCTTTTCACATTATCCTAAAATGTAAGCAGTTAAGGCTTAACTCCTTGAGTCATCTGTTACTAAAGCACCCCAATTATGGTTTTGCCCTGATTGGGGTCATTCGTCGGATGCAGCTTGGTTCCAGTGGCACAGAGTGCACTGGACCCCTGTCTGGGCCTAACCCTGCCACTTAGAGCATTACATCAAACATTGAAAAGGTGATGGGAGGAACATTTGCAAATAAGTCTGACCACTGGCATTCGGTCGGGGTAGCCTTCCATCTAATCATTCTTTTACCCGCCATGCCACCTCAAGTTTGACCCAGACATATGCAAATCAGTTGTCCGACTTTACAACGCATGCCTTTACTACATGTTGTTTACAACATTTGCCTTTACCACGCAAGGAAATATGAATAAGGTAAGTTAAAATTCTCTCTCTCTTATATATATATTACCTACTGGTGGTCGGCAGTAGGCAGTTATAGTTAGGACCTAGTTTCCATGTCACTTGCTTATAACTTTGGTGCAATTTGACAAATCTTCACAAAATGTTCAAAAAATAGTGCCTTACTCTGTCTAGTTGTGCATCAATAGTTTAAGGGTGATCCGTCAAGCGGGGGCCTAGAAAAAGGGGAGTGAAAAGTGCATTTCCAATGTTAATTCCAATAGAGATTACAGACACGACTACAGCCCGATCCTCTGAAAAGAATTACACCAAATTTGGCTGGAAAGCTAGCTCTTGGTCCAGAAAGAGCCCTTTTTGTTATTGGGTGTAAATCAATAGTTTTGGAGATATTAAAGGAAAACCAAATATGTATAACTAGAGGCGTGGACCCTCTGTGAATCTTATCAATCTCATGCAGAGATCTGATTGGCTGTTAACACTTCAACCAATCAAGTGTTGGCAGCCATTTTGGAACTCAGGCTCAGCAGAGTTCCAAACAAAAAGGTTAAAAAAGGGAAGAGGACAGGGTAGGATTACCCTGACCCTCCTAGGCCTAGTGGTGGGTCCCCTGGTGACCCCGCCAGGGCCAAAAAGCATTTTTTTTATTTTCACTGAAAAAATTGCAAAGAACGCAAATCCCCATGATTTTTTTTTTTAAACAAGAACGGTCTCCTAAACTTGTTTGTATTTCAACCTCAGGGTAGGCCAGATCCCGGGGCAAGCGTTAATTACACAAAAGGGGAGGGGTGCATGCAACCCACCTCCCCAAAGGCAGGCTAAGCCCTGGAGACCTCCGCTTCCCTGGAGTTTATTTCACCAAATAATGGGAGGGGGCCACGCAGCCCCACTCCTTTGGCCTTTAAAGGCCCCAGGGACCACTACGTCCCCAGGGCTTATTAGCATAAAAGAGGGAGGGCCACTTGGACCCTACTTTGAATGTTTAAATTTGCCCTGGGGCCCGCCACCTTCCCGGGGCACAAAACTATAAAGAAGGGAGAGGAGGCTGCAGAGTCACCCCCCCCACCCCCCCCTGGCTCATATTTGGACTTCGGGTACCAACACCTCCTTGCGGTATGGGTTAAAGAAAGGTGAGAGGGGGCTTTGTGGACCCTGTCCCAGGCTGTTTTCAGCCCCAGGGACCACTACCTCCCCAGTTCTGGCCCTGTGCAAAGTCAAGGAGGGGGCCATGCAGCCCCCCTGCTGGAGCCATTAACGGCCCTAGGGAACCCTACCCCCAGGGACGGCTCCCGATATCCCAAGGTACCCACCTTCGGGAGACAGCAGTTTGCTTTTGCTTAGCAGAAGCTTGGACACCTCCCAACAAGCAGACTTTTCATCTGTTTTCCTGTACACTGTCAAGTGAGAAGGAAAACAGATGAAAAAATTGATCCCACCCACAGCGAGTAGCATTTTTGGCTGTTCACTGTGTGCAGGAGCAATGCCGGCTCCCATTGGAAGCGGGAAGCCCAGCACTTAAACTCCAGACAAGGAATACTCAACCTAGCAGAGGCAGGCTTGAATAGTTAGACAAGAAAATACCTACTTTCTAAAAGTGGTATTTTCAAACACAGAATGTTAAAATCAACTTCTCTAAAAGATGTATTTTATCATTCTGAGTTCAGGCATACTAAACTCGAATTTCTACCATGTTCCCTGAGTCAGCTAGGATTATAAAATGTAATAATCTAACTGCCTATTCTGGCCTATGGAGAACAGGTAGACTTGCAATAGTGAAAAACGAAAATGGCTCTAATTCACTATTAGGAAATGCCACACACACCAGGGCTTGTCCTACCTTATACTTACAATGCACCCTGCCCTTGGGCCTACCAGGTTGGTGGCTGACATGAAGAAAGGGAAGGTTTAGGGACTGGTAATTGGGTGCACTTGCCCAGTCAGCATGGCAGTACCAGACTGCGCACAGGCTCTGCAATGGCAGACCTTAGACACACTTTTACAGGCTGCTTCTGTGGGTAGCACAACCAGTGCTGCAAGCCCACCAGCAGCATTTGGTTTACAAGCCCTGGGCACACCTGGTGCACAGTACTAGGGTCTGACAGGTAAACCAAACCTGCCAATCATGGAATCACTAATCCATACATCAATTTACAATAGGGAGAGCAAATGCACTTTAGCACTGATCAGCAGTGATAAAGTGCCCAGAGTCATAAAACCAACAAAAACAGGTCAGAGAAAGTACAGGAGGAAGGCAAAAAGTTCAGGGATGATCCTGCAAAAAACGCCAAGTCCAACACCCATTATAGCTACTTTGGTTCCCAGTGCTTTAAGTTTCTCCTTGTCAATGCATATTTTTATCAATTCTTTATCGGCGTCTATTTGCACAAGTTTGGTTTTCAAGCACGTGGCACTCATGCATTAAATATAAATATATATATATATATTTTTTAATATATATATATATATTACACGTATCCTGAGTACTATATTTCAAAATATGATAATATGGCTATATCTAAAAGTTACAAGCGGTTGCAGTCTCTCCTTCTACATTATATCTTCTTACATTTAAAACAGTTTGTTCTTTTCAAGGTGTCCCAATGGTATTTTTTCTCTTATTCCTGTGTTTACAGCGAAGCACTACATCTGCAATGTTCAGGTTTTGGGGCTCAAGAAGAGCTTTGACAACTTTGTTAGGCTGCAATATAAATGTGATCCTTTTCCTTTGAATCCAAACATTATGTCTTCCTGCTGTTTTCAGAAGCTTCCAGTTTATCTGCTGGGAAGTTTTGTTGAGCACCTTAAGATAATTACACTAAAATCCTTCACACTTTATTTCACCGGAACAATACTTTTGTTTATATGCTCAGCTCTACTTCCAGCAAGAGTTTGTCAGTAAACAACAATTCGAATATATTCGGATAAACATATATTACTTGGTGCTGTTCTACACCTGGATTTACCAATTCTAGCCATTTTGGATATGAAATTACTGGATGGTAATAGGATACCCCGTTTCACACAGAATAAGTGGAAGAAACACACACGGAAATGGAAAAAGCATGAAGTGTGTTATTTTTGGGAGAAAGAACCACTGCTACTGTGGATACAGAGCCTCCACTTCTCTGTCCCTGACTCCCCTGGACAAACGTTCCTCAAAGATGACATACTAGCCTACTACTGGCAGTCGATTTGGATTACGCAACACCACTTACACCTGAAAACCATCACATCTGATTGGCATGGGAAAATTAAGTGAAAGGGAGAAACACAAACTAGTAGAAGAGGTCATCGAAAGGAGCTGAGGCTCATGGGCCAAACTAATACATATGGCAGTTGTTGTTTGTAGGCTGTAAACTTCCAGGCAAAGCAGTACCGCAGCCATCCTTGCCACCATTGGCCCTGCCACTTCAGCACCTTCAACCACCTGGGCCAGAGAATTCCCGATAGTTACTGACAACCATTAGCAGTAATTCAAACTGCAGGTGTGGTCCTGGGAACCTAAACACAATCCACCCCGTCGCTGCTAGGCCTGCCTCCCCCCCCCCCCTCCCTCCCCCATGCTAAACCTTATTTTTGGCTATTTGGGGTAGTTTGCGCTTAGGCCCCTGTACCTTTTTTGACAAGGTATCCGCGCCAAATTTGCGGCCTTTTTTCCAACATCATGGGGATTCTTAAGGTACCCAGGGTTTGTGGAATGCCCTGGAGGGGACCCAGAAAATAGCCAAAATACAGCAACATTTTTTCTGTTTGGGGAAAAATGGGCTACAGATGAAAGCGTCTTGCTTTGTCCCTGCAAATGGTATCAAAAAAGGGTTATGGTGCTGAAATCAACACTTCCCAGCTTTCAGGTCCAAGCAGACTTTTGTCAGAAAACCACGTTTTCCTCAGTTTTGGCATTTTTCCGAGACATAGCCTATTTTTGCTACTTTTTGTGCTTTCAACTTTCTTCCAGTAATTAGTAGAAATGGGTATGAAAGCAATAATGGATCCTGGAAAGCTACACATTTTCGAAAGAAGACAAAATTCTGAATTGAGCAAGGGGTTATTTGTATAGATCCTTCATGGTTCCTTTATAGAAACCACCAGTTAAATATGGGAAAAATAGAAAATTAGTTGACAAAAATCAGCCATTTGTGTCAACGTTTTCACCTGTAACTTTTTCTAATAATAACAGCTGTTTGAAAGCAATATACTGTTACATCTGCTGGACCTTTCTGGTTGTGAGGATTTATAGCACTTGTAGGTTCACCAAGAACCCGACGAACCCAAAGCCAATAACAGAGAAGCGACTTGCAATGATTTTTATTATGTACAAGGTATATAGCTATTATTCTGAGAAAATGTATGCATGTAAAAGTCGTTATAAAGGACACCTATGTATTTCTGAAATGGGAACAAAATATAGAGTTTAGAAACTGTAGATATTTGCACATTTCCGAAATTGGGAATACCCATACTAGTATGAGAATTATAGGTCATTTTCCAAAATGACCACGTTTTCACACATTGCCTTTCATTTGGAAGGCAGAAATGCATCAAAAGTCAATGGGTAATAACAGTTGCTCTACAATTCTGTATTACTCTAAGTCTCCCGATAAAAATGGTACGTCACAAGTGAGGTATCATTTTACTTGGGAGACTCAGCAGAATGCTGTGGGGTAGGACATTTGTGCTGGCATGGTGATTCCACAACACAATATGTGTGAAATGGGTTTTTTTCAGCTAAATTTGGGGTTTGCATGGCATTCTGGGTAGGAAAATGTTGGGGGATCCACGCAAATCATACCTCATTGGACTCCTCTGGGTGTCTAGTTTTCAGAAATGTTTGGGTTTGATACTTTCCCAAAATGGCCACCGAGCCCGTGGCCAAAATTCCTGGTGGCCCCCCCCAAAACCAGGTGGTTTAGTTATAGGTAATTTTGAAGTCTCCACAGTATGATTTGGCCCATTTCCTACTGCAGCCACTATGCCTACCCACACATGTGAGATACCATTTTTATCGAGAGACCTGGGGGAATACTGGGTGGGCGGAAATTTGTGGATCCACACAGATTCCAGAACTTTCCCAGAGAGAAATTTGTGAAAAAAAGGGATTCTTTTCAGCAGAATTTGAGGTTTGCAGGGGATTCTGGGTAAGAGAATGTTGGGGGACCCACTCTAGCCATACCTCACTGGACTCCCCCGGGTGTCTAGTTTCTAGAAATGTGTGAGTTTGGTAGGTTTCCCTAGATGGCCGCTGAGCGCCGGAACAAAACTCATGGGACCCCGTTGCAAAACCAGGTTGGTTTGTGCTAGGTCATTTTGATGTCTCCTCAATACGTTTTGGGCCCTTGCCTGTCGCAGGTACTTCACCCACCCACGTGAGTGAGGTATCATTTCTATCGGGAGGCCTGAGGGAATGCTGGGTGTTAGGAAATTTGTCGCTCCACGTAGATTCCAGAACTTTCCCAGACAGCAATTTGAGAAAAAGGTGATTTGTTCAGTGAAATTTGAGGTTTGCAGGGGATTCTGGGTAGGAAAATGTTGGGAGGCCCACGCAAGCCATACCTCGCTGGACTCCCCTGGGTGTCTAGTTTTCAGAAATGTGTAGGTTTGGTAGTTTCCCAAGATGGCCGCCGAGGCCGGGGCCAAGGACCCTAGGTGACCCCCCCTTGCAAAACCAGGTTGTTTTGTGATAGGTCGTTTTGATGTCTCCTCAATACGTTTTGGGCCCTTGCCTGTTGTGGGTACTTGACCCACCCACGCGAGTGATTTATAATTTTTATTGGGAGATCTGGGGGAACACTGGGTGGTAGGAAATTTTGGATCCAGGTAGATTCCCGACCTTTTCCAGACTGAAATTTGAGAAAAAAGTGATTTATTCAGCTAAATTTGAGGTTTCCAAGGGTTTCTGGGTAGGAAAACGTTGGGGGACCCACACAAGCCATACCTCACTGGACTCCCCAGTGTGTCTAGTTTTCAGAAATGTGTGGGTTTGGTAGTTTCCCAAGATGGCCGCTGAGCCCGGGGACAAAAACCCAGGTAACCCCCTTGCAAAACTAGGTCCTTTTTGGATACATAGGGTGTGATGTATTCCTATAGGTTCTGAATCGATCCCCCTATTCCTGACCCTATTCTGGTTAACAAACCAACAAGTTAACTAGCAGTCAGCCCATGAGGCAGCAAACCCCCATGATGCAGATACCGTTATCTGACTAAGCCACACTGCGGCACAGGAACGTGTTATCTGATTAGGTCATAACGCTTGCGATCTAATTAGACAAGCGATATTCCTCCAGCCCCTGATAAGGCATACGGAGTTCTCATAACAAATCAAACCTATGACAACCTGGGAAAAACCCTGCGGCCATTGTTTTGATTTCACCGAGAACTTCAGCAAAAGAATGTGCTAACGACCTGGTCGTATGACATCTTTATTGACGTATCTATGTCCATCCTTACGTCAATCTCGGCACCTTAAAGGTATAAATATTACCGATATTGCCCTATGCAAACACACGCGGTGGTGACGAGACGGAGCAGCCATACTTGCCGAAGCCCAGAGCAGAGCAGACCCCGCTGGCGCAGCCCCGCCTTCCTGACGCGCTGAGAGAAGCTGCTTTCTCCTGCCGAGAAAATCCAGCACCGGCGTTTCCGGGTAGCCCTCGCAGGCAGCCTGGAATATCGAGACCAGAGACGAGAGATACCATCCCTCATTCGTCCTAACTTCCAGGTACAGAACTGAATAACCCCTCACAGAGAATTCTTTAGTCAGTCACTTGGCAAAAACAAACTTAACTTAAACTGTAACTTTCTATTCCCGCCCACTTATTAGACTTAGGTCAGGTACACGGGGTAGGCGTATTTAGAAACACCAGTTGAGTACGTTTAGTCAAATGTATATGTGTATGTAATATATTTTATTCATTTTAAACCTTCATATGGCTTAGAAACCATATCAATGTTTTTACAGTATTATTTTATACTTCTGCTTCTAATGTATGCACTTTACTTAACTATAAGTATTGCAATAATATCGATCCATTTCTCTTGTATGAGAAAAGAGACTGATCAATAAATAACATCTTTTATTGAACACGCCCGTCTCTTCCTTTTCTCTACATTCTGATGAGACTAAGAATGCACGTACTGACTGAGTAAAATAAATTGCCTTTTGTTCACACGACTCTCGAGATACACTCTTGATTAGGGGAGAGCAAAGTTGTCATGTTCTATGGTTGTCAGAAACTAAATCCCTTCTTGTCTAATCAGGGAAGTTAATTCCTCCTTGAACATTCGAGAAAGTTTCTAGTGAACTCTGAGCTAGCTGGCAAACCCAAAACTTTAAGTCTAATATCGACAGTAGTAGACCTAGTTAACGTCTGGTCTAGGCCTATACTATTGAAGGTATTATTCCAATGCGCAGAGCCTATTGGGATAATAGGAACTACACTACAAGGGGGCATCTGCGTTATTGGTTCCAGAGTCCGCAGCCATCTAGGGAAACCTACCAAACCCACTCATTTCTGAAAACTAGACATGCCAGGGAGTCCAGCGAGGTATGGCTTGCGTGGGTCCCCCAGCGCTTTCCTACCCAGAATCCCCTACAAACCTCATATTTAGCTGAAAAAAAACACTTTTTTCTCAAATTTCTGTCTGGGGAAGTTCTGGAATCTACGTGGATCCACAAATTTCCTACCTCCCAGCATTCCCCAAGGTCTCTCGATAAAAATGATACCTCACTCGTGTGGGCGGGTAAAGTACCAGCGACAGGCAAGGGCCCAAAGGATATTGAGGAGACATCAAAATCACCTATCACAAAACAACCTGGTTTTGCAAGGGGGTCACCTGGGTTCTTGGCACCGGGCTCGGCGGCCGTCTTGAGAAACTACCAAACCCACACATTTATGAAAACTAGACACCCGGGGTGTGTAGCAAGGTATGGCTTGCGTGGGTCCCCCAACGTTTTCCTACCCAGAATCCCCTGCAAACCTCAAATTTAACTGACAAAAATCACTTTTTTCTCAAATTTCTGCCTGGGAAAATTCTGAAATCTACGTGGATCTATAAATTTCCTACCACCCAGCGTTCCTCCAGGTCTCCCGATAAAAATTATACCTCACTCGCGTGAGTGGGTCCAGTACCCGCTACAGGCAAGGGCCCCAAACGTATTGAGGAGACATCAAAATGACCTACCACAAACCAACCTGGTTTTCCAAGGGGGGTCCCATGAGTTTTTGGCCCGGACTCGGCGGCTATCTAGGGAAACCTATCAAACCCACACATTTCTGGAAACTAGACACCCGGGGAAGTCCAGCGAGCTTTGGCTTGCGTGGGTTTCCCAACATTCTCCTACCCAGAATCCCCTGCAAACTTTAAATTTCGCTATAAAAAATAAAATCAGTTTTGTCTCAAATTTCTGTGTGGGAATGTTCTGGAATCTGCGTGGATCCACAAATTTTCTCCCATCCAGTGTTTCCCCAGGTCTCCCGATAAAAATGGTACCTCACTTGTGTGGGTAGGCATAGTGGCTGCAACAGGAAATGGCCCAAGTCGTACTGTGGAGACTTCAAAACTACCTTTAACAAAAGTACCTGGTTTGGGGGGGGACCAGGGGTTTTGGCCACGGGCTCGGTGGCCATTTTCGAAAAGTACCAAACCCAAACATTTCTGAAAACTAGACCCCTGGGGTAGTCCACTGAGCTATGTCTTGCATGGATCCCCCAAAGTTTTCCTTCCCAGAATGCCATGCAAACCTCAAATTTAGCTGAAAAAAACACATTTATCTCATATTTTTGTGAGGAATCACCATGCCGGCACAAATGTACAACCCCACAGAGTTCTCCTGAGTCTCCCGAGTAAAATGAAACCTCACTTGTGTGGGTGTCCAATGCAGAATTGGCTAAAAACATATTTAAAAAAATTTAGCGGTTAGAATTCTGGGTGCTATACCCTTATTCCCTATGTTTTGGGCTCTTCCCAGTCACAGGCTCTTCCCCACCCACACAAGTGAGACCTTCCCCAGCTCCCGAGGCTTCAGGGGTGTAAACAAAATCCCTCTGGTGCCAGCACCAGAAGGATTTCATGGGCAATGGCATCGGACGTGCAGGAGCCATCCGATGCACAGTAGCACTTGTGCGTCAGACGGCTCCCGCACGTCCAAAGCATGGAAGGGGTTTACTGGCACCACCACCCCACCTGTTGTTTCTGCTCCATCATTACATTCCAGGCAAATTGAAGGGGAGAGCAATTTACAGGACAGTGAGAAGGAGAAGAAAGAGAAAAAGGAGAATTTTCCCAAGGAAGATGCTGTGGATGACGGTGAAGCCTAGAGTCCTGCCTCTTTGGGACATAACATGCTGCTGCTCCAACAGCAGAAAGCAGAGTAGGGAACAGAGCAGCGCAGTCCCTGCTAATAATGGGTCAACAGGTTTCAATAGACCACTGTGCCTTCCATTGAAACAGAACAGTTTGCAGTAGCCATGATAGTGGTTGGAGAGTGCCTGGAAGTGTTGACAGAGTAAATAGACAATTAGTTGCTGCATGTCTAGTATTAGCTCTCAGACACAGGAAAGGAAGGAAACATTGGGGAAAGAGCATACATTGCAGGGGACATATTCAATACACCCAAGTTATAGAAATACACATTTAAAAGTATTGAAAAATGCAAATAAAAACGTATAATAAAAATCATTCTTTAAGTTTTTTTAAATTAAAATATGTTAAAAATTTACAAATATATCATAAATGCTTAAAACAAAACTATTCAAACTGTTAAATAACATATTTTTGAAACAAGCAACATCCCTCACATAAAACATAAAACATCTGTTGTACTAAACATTATTTTTGAAATCCAAAAAATTGTTTACAATTTTAAAATATTAAATATTTAATGTTTTAATTAGATATAATGTATTGCCTTCTTTCACAAAGCAAACCCCATCCATTAGCCCAGTAAAGTGTTCAACCCACAATAAGAATACAAAATAAATATTTTTTTTATATAAACCACAAAATCACATACTTAAGGAAGTTAAAAAATAAAATACATTAAATTAAAAAATTCTTTTAGGAATAGGGTATCTAGTTGGCAATGGTATTCACCCTGTCCGAGTAGGGACCCTCACTCTAGTCAGGGTAAGGGAGTCACACAGCTAAGATAACTTCTGCTCACCCCCTTGGTAGCTTGGCACGAGCAGGCAGGCTAATCTCAGTGGAAGTGTGTAAAGTATTTGTATATACACACACAGTACCATAGTGACAACACTACAAGAGGAGTCCACACCAATTTAGCAAAATAGTCAATATTTATCTGGATAAAACAAGACCAAAACGACAAAAATCCAACATTCACAAATCAAGAGATCACTTTTGACAGATTCAATCAAGTACAGCTTTTAAAATAAAAAATAGCTATAAATGGGGCTATCTCGATGTTGTGACAAGTGCTAATCCAACAGTTTATCGCATACGGCAACAAAGCATGGGCCAGCTGCCAAGCCACACAGACCCTAGTTACAGATCCTTAGAAAACAATGAAAACAAAGATGTTGCACAGTGCCGGGTAGATGAGGCGCTGCAGGAGCTGGTGCAGGGTCCATTCCTTACTGCCACAGGGGAGATGAGGCATTGGTTTCTTATTGCTATGCAGGGGAGGTGATGGGTCAATTCCTTACTGTTGTAGGGGAGGTGATGAAGCATTGGCTGCGATGCCTGAGTTCCTTACGAGGGTGCAGTGTCGATGAGTTCGGGAGGTCACACACGTCGGTTATTGACTCCGCAGTGTCGTGTCGTGGGTGAAGCTCTGGCATCGACAGGTGTCAGGGCTGCGGTGTAAGTCAGGGTGGTGCATCATGCTCTTCATGAACGGTGCCATCAGCTCCCGTGCAGGCAGCAGCATCGATGACGTAGTTGATAAGTTGCTGTATTTGGCAACACCAGGGGTGGGATGTAAGTAGGGGAGGTGCGTTGTGCTCTTCACAAGCGGTGGCTTCAACTGCGGTGCAGCCATCCGTGTCACTGACGGCATTGGGGTTGCTTTCCTTGGGCTGCAGCACCAACCTCACGATTCCAGGGGCCCAGGAACTAGATTTGGCACCACTTGGCAAACAGGGCTGAGAAGCCCAAATGCTGTTAGCAAGATGCAGGTGAAGTCTTCAATGTAATGGCCCTGAGACTTCTTAACAGGAGGCAAGCACACACAAGCCCTTGGAGAACATTGGAAGCATGATGTAGAAAGCAAAGTCCAGTCCTTTCACTCCAAGGACAGAAGCAGCAAGCAGTAGGCCAGAACAACAAAGCAACAGGCAGAGTGGCAGTCTCTCCTCAGCATCCAGTTCCTCTTCCTGGCAGAATGTACTCAGTCCAGACGTGTTACGATGTTGCGGTGTGAAAGGTCCAATACTTATACCCCTTTCTGCCTTTGAAATAGGCAAACTTAAAAGGAAAGTCTTTGTAATGCAAAGGACCCTGCCTTTCCCTGACCTGGCTCCAGACACACTACATGGGGGTAGAGACAGCTTTGTGTGAGGACAGGCACAGCCCTTTTCAGATGTCAGTATCAACTCCTCGCACCACTTTAGCTCAGGAAGGCCTATCATTCTGCTGATGGCCCATCAGGATATGCAGGGCACACCTCAGCTCCGTTTGTGTGATTGTCTAGAGGGAATGCACAAGAGCCCAACAGTCAGTCAACCTAGACGTGGATTCTACAGACAAGCAGATGCACCGAATAGTTCAACAAGAAAATGCCCACTTTCTAAAAGTGGTACTTTCAACCATGCAGTTTAAAACCAACTTCACCAAAAGATGTATTTTTAGATTGTGTGTTCAGAGATCCCTAACTCCAAATTTTTATCTGCTCCCAATGTGAAATTACACTTTAAAGATATTACAAGGCAATCCCCATGTTACCCTATGGGAGAGATAGGCTTTTCAATAGCGAAAAACGAAATTAGCAGTATTTCACTATTAGAACATGTAAAACACACCAGTACATGTCATACCTCTTAAATACCACGCACCCTGTCTATGGGGCTGCCTTGGGCCTATGTTAGGAGTGACTTACATGTAGTAAATGGAGGGTTTGGGCCTGGCAAGTGGGTGCACTTACCAGGTTGAAACAGTAGTTAGAAACTGCACACACAGATACTGGAGTGTCACGTATGAGGCATGTTTGCAAGGCTACTCATGTGGGTGGCACACCAGTGCTGCAGGCATTTGATTTACAGGCCCTGGGTACCTCTGGCGCACTTTACTAGGGACTTACTAGTAAATAAAATATGTCAATCATGGATAAACCAATCATCAATACAATTTAGACAGACAGCATATTCACTTTAGCACTGGTTAGCAGTGGTAAAGTGCCCAGAGTCCTCAAGCCAACAAAAACAGGTCAGAATAAAATAGGAGGAAAAAGAGCAAGGTCTAACAGTTTCCTTTACAAATTGACATCATTTTTAGGTTGTTATTGGTTGATTTATGTTTGGATGTTCCACATGCTCTGCTCTTTGAAAGTTTGACCTTACCAGGTGGGGACACTCATTGGTGGTCACCCTGCCCTAAATAGATCTGGATGAATGCCACTATGACTCTGTGGTCCTGTGGCAGATTGTCCAGAGGTTCAGGAGTTTCAGACAGCAGAGAGAGATCAGATTTTCCTGACAGAAACCCAGTATTTCCTCCATATTTCAATAGGGCTAGGATCTGCGAGTTCAGTGTGGCCAGAGTTCCACCAATTTATAGCAGCACTCCCCCCAACATCCTCACTCCCCCAGGGTGAATTCTAAATGAGCCCCATTGTTTTTAATATTTGAGGTGCCATCCACCTTAACCTTGGAGTTATCTTCAGGTTTTGATCAGGGAGTGCTACTTTGATTAGTTCAGAAAACGAAGCAAGAAAATATATGGAGGAAGTCTATGTTTGAAGGTCAAGCAGATTTATCAGTTTCTACAAAAAAACAGAAAGCTATAATTTTATTGGGATGAAATGATAGACAACATGAAGAACTATTCCTCTGCTTTGTTTAATGTACTCTCTTCCTCATTTAAAACACCATTTTACTTTGCAGGAGGAATTATCCTGTCACAAGATCTGTAGTATAATTCAAGTGTGCTTTGTTTTGCACCCTGATGAAGACCCACTCTTATCTTGTTTAAATCCTTGGAGATCCAAGGACATAGTTTTGTATGTGTGTACACTAAAATTTCACATTGTACTGTGATTCAGATTTTTAGATGCAAATACTCTTGGTAAGCTGCTTTCATAAAATGTTTTTCCTACTCTAGCCACTAGATAAGATAATGTTTATTTTGATTGATTAATTAAACATTTTTACAAATACATAAAAATAAAAATTCCCATTGTACACAAATTATTACATTTAAAGACAATATTAAAAAGGATCTTAAATAAAATATTCCCAATTTGTGCAATTAGCTGTTTTAAAAGCAGTAATCATAAGTTCTTGTATTTCAGGTACTGCAGATCTGACAAGGACTACCATTAATTCCCAAGCCGCATGACACAGCTTGACCAAGTCCATTGATCATGTTAGAAGCTTGGTAATAAAAAGTGTGAGTGCACTAAAGTAAGATATGAAGTTAATTTTACATATGAGAAGAATTTTCTTAACCTTTGAGCAATAAGTAAAAAGCACTAGTACAACTATAAAGTATTATTATTCGTTTTCCATTTTTTGGGGGGGAGCTCCCTCCAGAAGCCCTTGTACCCTTGTCTTTAACATATTTCTATTAACAACAGGTTTTTAATTCTCTTTGTTACTGTCGCAAAGAATTTTGTTGGCCGACAGTTAGGCTGGATGTCAACGGGGTTGAAGCAAAGCTTCACTGCCTGCCTACAGGACCGGATGCCGTAATACCTGAAAAAGGGACGTAACAAGGTGCATCTTATATACTTTATGTTGGGACAGTTACTAATTACTTGACTAATGTCTTCCTTTCCGCTTTCGCATAGACGACAAGTCGGAGTACCTCCTTTCCTTTCCCATGGTGGAAGATGGGGTATAATCGCAATTACCCCCAAACGCAGCCTTAGGAAGTTTTCCTTCGTTCTTATCTTGATTCCTGCACTCAAGCAGGCTTGGGGTTTGGGCCTTACATAGTCGCTGAGCCCTATCCAGCCGTGTGCCTTTTTAGAAAGAATCGCTTTGTCTTCTAAAAAAAGATAACATGGATGTTGGTTTTTTTTCACTGCTTTTTTGAATGAACGATGATCTGATGGAACGGCCCAGAGTTCAGACAGGCCAAATAACTCAATAGAGTCAAACAAGTAGTCCCTGGCTGAGTATTTTTCTTAATGAAGTAAGGCGTTCCAGAGGTGGGAATTTATAGATCCAGTCTCAGCACTTCGGATTTTATGCCAACTTTTAACATAAGCACTCCTTCTTTCTACCGTTTGTCTTTGGACCCAGAATTCAAGCTGTATTTGAGCCTGAGAGACATATTTTAGAAGATGGAAAATTGCTCTATAGGAATTGGCTATTATGATGTCTAGAATTGCTGCGTTTTTACCTTTAAGAGTCTCACTCCCGTATGTCAGTGTCGGCAACAGTTTGGCCCTCAGGACCTCTACAAAGGGATCAAGTGTGAGGTTGGAGAGCCGTCTCTCCAGTGACTTCAGTGCTAAATACGTTGTAGTTCCCTTTCTCCGCATGGACTCTAGCTGAAGTTTGAATATGCTTTTATTATCCATTAATATTCCCAGATTTTTATAACTCTGTACTTGATCCAGACGTTGACCATCTAGGAACCAGCTATTCTTCTTCTTTTTGTAATAGTTGACCGCCATAATTTTGGTTTTCTTGAGATTTATTTTGAGGGCGTACCGGTGAGAGAAACTGCTTGTCATATTTAAAAGATGCTGAAGGCCAATTGGTGTCCGACTGATTAAAACCAGGTCATCCGCATATAGCAAACTAGACAGTAGCTTGTTTCCCAATTTTGGTGCATGGGATACACAGCTGTCCAACTCCCCTGGCAGATCAGCTAAAAAGAGATTAAAAAGAAGTGGGGCAAGGACACACTTCTGCTTGAGGCCTTTCGAGGTCTTGATTCGTTTTGAGATATGTGTCCCTGCGCCTAATTTGATCCTGATCCATGTATCTGTGTGCAGCTGTTTTAGCCGATCCAAGAGTGTGTTTGGTATACCCCAGCTTTCCAGTTTTCCCCAAAGTTTGGCACAGTCGACATGGTTGAAGGCGGGTGTATAGTCAATAAAACAAAGGAAGAGAGGCATTTTTAATTCCTTTGCTGCATCCATTAACAATGTAAGAGCCAAGATGTTGGTCGTTGTTCCTTGGCCACTGCAAAATCCGGTTTGATTAATGGGAATAATGGAATTATCTGAGGCCCAGAAGGTTAACTCATCCAAGATTGTTCCTGCATAGTATTTGGCGTCTACGCCAATAAGGGTGATCAGTCGGTAGTTGTTTGGATCATTTCTATTGCCTTGTTTAAAAATTGGATTAATAATTGATCCTTTCCAAGATTCCGGGATGTTGACTGTGGATTTTGAGACCTTGAAGACTGGTACTAGAGCCTTGCTCCAAAAGTCGGCATCGTATTTGTACAACATCTGAGGGATCCCATTTGGGCCGGGGGCTCCCATAGCTCTACCCCTGGCTGTCCGAGCTTTTATCTGTTTTTCCGTGGGAGCATATCCTTCCTCTTCAATGAGGTCTATCGAGTCTAAATCAGCAGCCAAGAGGATCCCCGGCTGCTTATGGGCAATGGTGCTGTTATTCCAAAACAGTTGAGGAAGTGAAGAGGTGTTGACAGAATCACCCTCCAATCAGATATGTATAAACAAAGAGATTCTATCAAAGTGTAGTGAATTTTATTATTTTTATTGATTACTGTGGGTGATAAAGACTAATAAATGAGCTCTCTCTTAGGATGGTAAAGATGAGAGCACAATGTGCTTTTTAAAATACCCCTCACACACTAAAAAAATCCAATAGTGTCATGCTTCATCATTGGGGTCTTCCCGTCCCTCTACGGGGCGGGGCGTGCTACGACCTGACCGACTACGCGGGAGCACTAGTATAGTGACAGGACTATGTGACTGTGCAAATGTGAGTGATGTCAGTGAAGTGTAGGGACCTAATCATGTGTGGAAATAAAAAGGTTAAAAATCCTCTGGCTAGTGGAAAAAAACAATTTATTCACTTCCCTAGCTGGGGACGTTAAGAAGGGGGTTTTGAGGTAGAGCGATTCGCTACAACCTGGTCTACATGTTTCGTAGGCAGTCCCCTACTGCCTACTCATCAGGACCTTCTAATGGTCCCTACTGGAACAAAGCTCAGTTGCTAAATGTAATCAGCCTGTCGTCCTAGAAACCAGCAGTAAAAATCCGCTGCTAGTTTCTGCTTCAGGGCATGAGCTGGCCCTATGTAAGCAAAAGGTATCAAAAATTATGACCTAATTATGGTCTCTGTAAAGTAAGGAGGAAAAAAAGGGAGAGAAACATACAGAATTAAACAATGATACTGTAGTCTGTTTGTGGATGCTCATTATTATTAGCGCCACAAGTCCCACGTTTTCGTTGCAATTGCCCATACCACAACTAATGTATGTTAAAATTTATGGACAGAGTGATGGTTCAATCCGCCATCCCCTAAGCGTTTTTTTGTAAACATTGTCACGCCCCTTGTAATTTAGGCTGTTTGTATGGCTAGAATGATAATGCAATCTGCCATCCCCTGTATGCTCGTTTTTTTGTTTTTCGACGAACATGGGGAAGCCCCTTGTAATTAGGGCTATATTCATCTTCAACATACACACACTCCCACGACTCAATACACACAACGGAATTCTGCAGGATAAAAATAGAGGAACCCGACTTGATCAATGTCAGTGATGATCTGGGAAACAATCTTACTAAAAAACCAAAGGGGCACACCCCAATCGCCAAGTAATGTTCAATACATACTGCTGTTGCGCAAATGATATGCCCCATGAGCTGGCACTTGGTAGGTATTCACCGCGGCGTCCTGAAAGAAAGAGACCGCGCCCTTAGCAAACTAGTCAGTATACACCCATTTCATGTGGCCCTCATCTCGATTAGCCAAGTGTTTAGCGACTTTTGGCAAAGTCAAATACTCACATTGACCGCTTTAGCATTAAGCCTTACTTCTACCACGAGGTACCGCTCCGAGGACTGATCGCGTCTGCGGCTCAGTGGTCTTATGAGCTCTGCTTCAGCGCTGGTGTCGCGTAAGGTGTAACCGGCAAACACTAGAACGCTCACCCAAAATGGCCGCCCTGAAATGGACCAAGCGTGTGCTAAAAACGGAAGTCTGTCTTCCGTGTTCATTAGGTAAACAATAATGTTCGACTATGGAGATATCTTTAGGGTTGCAATACATTGAGGACATGATAATCTTAACCTGGCTCATTGCATTAATACTAAGTTTGTTGAAGGAACGAACAGTATCTTACTATATTTTAGAAAACGATGTGTTCTGAAATGCAATGTAATGAAACCGGCTCCTGAATTCCTCAGGGATGCATTTCATGGCCGAGCTATTATATTACCCATATTTACTACAGATAGTTTAGAATACGATCAATATGGCAATATGTTGCAAAAAAACACATGTTATCTGAAATACAATGTTATAATAAAACGTCTCCTCAATTTCTCAGGGGTGACTCTCGTGGCTAGGCAATTATATTCAATACACTTTCGATCCCCTTGGGAGGCATACATGTCAGGGTATCTAGTCGGTTCCATTGATGGAATACCTCAAACAGCAAGGTTGGGACATGTAATCCCCAATGTTTAACAGGATGTGAGCAATGGGTTGTAGAAGGCTAGGATGGGTGTTTTCAGTGGGTCACTGACAGGACGCTGGGGATCTGCTGACTCTCAATGGCGTGTGGCGGTGGGTGGCTTATAGCTGACCCCACGGAATTTCGTCGTTCAACCCATGTTTATTTGACTGGACACGAAAAACCCATCTCTGTTCTTTCTCTAGTAGGTGTTTCTCGTTGTCAATCTGTTCGATGACCGTCCAAGTAATATCCTCAGGCTTGTGCCCACTTTCTAGGAAGTGGTTTGTTAGTTTCGTACTCGCCTTTTTACATTTGATAGTGCTCTTATGTTCGCCTATTCTCAACTTCACTGCCCTGCTTGTCATACCAATGTATTCGAGATGGCAGGGACAGGTGATGAGATAGACGACGTTCGAACTATTGCAGTTGCTAAAGGCTCTTTGTTCCCATGAGGTCCCGTTGTTAAAGGTTAATTTCTTGCTCTTTTTGGTCAGGCAGCATACCTTACATCCGCCGCACGGGTAGTGCCCTTGTACAAAGTTGGGATTGGTTTGGGTGTTGGCTTTACTGTCCTTGGGTCTGGTGTGTACTAGTATGTCTCTGACACTCTGTGCTCTTTTGTGTGAAAACATGGGTTTCGGAATGTCGAGACCTCCACTGTTTAGAATCTTCCAGTTCTTGTTGATGATCTTGCTTACTTGGTTGGAATTGGTGTTATATGTTGTAACACATATTGGTCTCTGCACTTCCACTGTTCTCACTTTTTCTTCCAGGAGGCTGTCTCTGCAGTTATTTCTCGCTCTTTTGTAAGCTTGGTCAATGATTCTCTGAGGGTAATTTCTCAGTTGTAACTTTTTCTTTAGGTCATTCGACTGTGCTTTGAAATTAGCGATTTCCGTACAGTTCCTACGGAGTCGCAGAAACTGACCGTAGGGTAGATTGTCCCTCAGATGCCTTGGGTGGAAGCTCTGATACAGCAAGAGACAGTTCTTAGAGGTGCTCTTGAAATGTGTCGTTGTCATCAGTCTTCCATTTTTGGGAAAGATGTTTAAATCCAAAAATACCAGATTAGTTTTGGTGGTGACACTGGTGAATTTGAGGAACTCGTCTTGGTAGTTGAGCCACGTGAGGAACTGCTGGGCGGTCTTATCATCTCCATCCCAGATGATCAGGATATCATCAATGTACCTCTTCCAGGTCAGGATCTTTTGTCGGAAAGGGTTGCTGGTACTTAGTATCTTTGTTTCCTCAAGATGGTGAACATAGAGACCAGCTATGCTTGGAGCAAATGTGCTTCCCATGCTGGTCCCATGTTTTTGGAGGTACAGGGTCCCATTGTGCGCAAAAAAGTTCTCCTTAAGTGCCAAGGAGCAGCACTCCATAACCACGTTCCGGGGGGTCTGATACTCCCAGTCGTCCGCAAATAGTACATCTTCGATTATTGCCAAGGTGTCGTTGTGTGGCAAACTGGTGTACAGACTTTCCACATCACAGCTGATTAAGAGCTGTGTTTCTGGGTCAAATGACACCTCCTCAAGTAGGTTTAACACATCTTTCGTGTCTCTCAGGTAAGTCGATGTCCTCTGTACCATTGGTCTTAAAAATGCGTCTGCAAACCTAGAGACTGGTTCGAGGACTGACCCAATCCCTGATACTATGGGTCTCCCTGGTGGGTTCTCGAGGTCCTTGTGAATCTTGGGTAGGATGTACAGGTAAGGGGTTCTAGGGTATTTTTGGCACAAGAACTCTCCTTCCTTGTTGGTGATCCAATTATGCGACAGTGCCTCCTCTACCATTGTTTTGATCTTAATTGTTATTTTCTCAGTTGGATCGGTCAGTAGGACTTCGTAGTTCCTTCTGTCTTGGAGCAGTCTGGAGCACTCCTTGTCATATTGTTCCCTATTCATTAGTACAGTTGCACCCCCCTTGTCTGCTGGTTTTATGACAACCTGTTTGTTGCTGCTCAATTCGTGGAGTGCCTGTCGTTCGTCTTTAGAAACGTTTTGAAAAACCCGTTTCTGTGCTGGGTCCAGTGCTTCAAGATCCTTCATGACCGCCTTTTCGAAGGTCAGGAGTTCAATAGGGAGAGTATGATTCATAGGAGTGAAGGTGGACCTTGGTTTCAGTCCTGTGTCTCCCTTTTCTTGATTGTCTGTCTTATCCTTAAAGAAGACCTGCAGTTTCAGTCTTCTTATAAATTCCTGGATTTCCTTGCAGAGATGGAATTTATCCATATTGACAGTTGGAACATATCCTAGGCCTTTCTCTAGTACTTTTTTCTGTGATTCCGATAGTTCATTGCCCGTGAGATTTACAACTAGGCTTACTTCTGGTTCTTGGATGCCCCTGTCATGCTCCTCGTTGATACTCTCGGTGTTCCTTCCTCTTCGTTGCTCCAGTGTACCGAATTGCCTCTCCGGTTCCTTCCCTTGTTCTGTCCTCGGCGTGTCCCTAAAAAAGGAGCCGAGTTGTCGAAATAGCCATAATCTTGCTGAAATCCCCATGGTGGATAAGGGGCATTCGGGTGTTGGAAGGGCGGTGGGCCAAATTGTTGTGGAGGGTACATCATTGGGGGTTGGGGATAGCCATTCCATCCTCGCATGCCACGGTGATTGGGTCGTCGGAAGTTCCTTCGATTGCCCTGATATCTGGGGCTTTTGTTGCCGCTAGAATTGGAGCTGTTAGATCCAGCATCAGATGAACCATCATTGGAAAGATTATCACTTGATGGTTTGTAATTGTCTTTGATATAGGGATATATATTTTCTTTGCTCCATCTGCTTGTGTCTTTCTGGAGTTTCTCATATTTACTATCCTTGAGATTTATTTCAAAATTGTTCAATGTTTGGTTTAGTTCATCAAGGTACTTCTTCAGGTTGGCTGGGGATTCATAGCTCTTCAGGCGCACTTCTACAGCCTGTATCTCCACCTTTAGATCGCTAGCTAGTCTGCTTGCTGTTTTTATGATCAAAACGATCCAATCTCGGGTGCATCTCCATGAGATTTGAGACCAATCGATTTTAAAAGTCTTGTCCTCGAGGAATATAAATGGTTCATTCCGAACCACTAGGCCCGCTGGGGCCGTGTTGACCTTCAAATATTCGGACATTAGTAGTCCATGGATGGCTGTTTTTATTTGAGTTCTCCTCAACTCCTCCAGCTCATCCCAGTCACTATTTTTTAAAGAGGGGCATCCAGAGTTCAGTCCTTCGAAAGTGCCTAGAGAGGCCATTAGATTGGAGAACTCGTCTTCAGTGAATGCCAGGCCAAGGTCGGCCATTTTTAGGTCAGAGAAAAACGGGGGAACCTCTATCCTCCCTGTCGATATGCCGTCGGATGCAGAATCAAAAAAATGGTGTGGAGAAGATGAATCCTTTCTGTTAACTTCCGCAGCTGCACGCTGCCAGTAATTCCAAAACAGTTGAGGAAGTGAAGAGGTGTTGACAGAATCACCCTCCAATCAGATATGTATAAACAAAGAGATTCTATCAAAGTGTAGTGAATTTTATTATTTTTATTGATTACTGTGGGTGATAAAGACTAATAAATGAGCTCTCTCTTAGGATGGTAAAGATGAGAGCACAATGTGCTTTTAAAATACCCCTCACACACTAAAAAAATCCAATAGTGTCATGCTTCATCATTGGGGTCTTCCCGTCCCTCTACGGGGCGTGCTACGACCTGACCGACTACGCGGGAGCACTAGTATAGTGACAGGACTATGTGACTGTGCAAATGTGAGTGATGTCAGTGAAGTGTAGGGACCTAATCATGTGTGGAAATAAAAAGGTTAAAAATCCTCTGGCTAGTGGAAAAAAACAATTTATTCACTTCCCTAGCTGGGGACGTTAAGAAGGGGGTTTTGAGGTAGAGCGATTCGCTACAACCTGGTCTACATGTTTCGTAGGCAGTCCCCTACTGCCTACTCATCAGGACCTTCTAATGGTCCCTACTGGAACAAAGCTCAGATGCTAAATGTAATCAGCCTGTCGTCCTAGAAACCAGCAGTAAAAATCCGCTGCTAGTTTCTGCTTCAGGGCATGAGCTGGCCTTATGTAAGCAAAAGGTATCAAAAATTATGACCTAATTATGGTCTCTGTAAAGTAAGGAGGAAAAAAAGGGAGAGAAACATACAGAATTAAACAATGATACTGTAGTCTGTTTGTGGATGCTCATTATTATTAGCGCCACAAGTCCCACGTTTTCGTTGCAATTGCCCATACCACAACTAATGTATGTTAAAATTTATGGACAGAGTGATGGTTCAATCCGCCATCCCCTAAGCGTTTTTTTGTAAACATTGTCACGCCCCTTGTAATTTAGGCTGTTTGTATGGCTAGAATGATAATGCAATCTGCCATCCCCTGTATGCTCGTTTTTTTGTTTTTCAACGAACATGGGGAAGCCCCTTGTAATTAGGGCTATATTCATCTTCAACATACACACACTCTCACGACTCAATACACACAACGGAATTCTGCAGGATAAAAATAGAGGAACCCGACTTGATCAATGTCAGTGATGATCTGGGAAACAATCTTACTAAAAAACCAAAGGGGCACACCCCAATCGCCAAGTAATGTTCAATACATACTGCTGTTGCGCAAATGATATGCCCCATGAGCTGGCACTTGGTAGGTATTCACCGCGGCGTCCTGAAAGAAAGAGACCGCGCCCTTAGCAAACTAGTCAGTATACACCCATTTCATGTGGCCCTCATCTCGATTAGCCAAGTGTTTAGCGACTTTTGGCAAAGTCAAATACTCACATTGACCGCTTTAGCATTAAGCCTTACTTCTACCACGAGGTACCGCTCCGAGGACTGATCGCGTCTGCGGCTCAGTGGTCTTATGAGCTCTGCTTCAGCGCCGGTGTCGCGTAAGGTGTAACCGGCAAACACTAGAACGCTCACCCAAAATGGCCGCCCTGAAATGGACCAAGCGTGTGCTAAAAACGGAAGTCTGTCTTCCGTGTTCATTAGGTAAACAATAATGTTCGACTATGGAGATATCTTTAGGGTTGCAATACATTGAGGACATGATAATCTTAACCTGGCTCATTGCATTAATACTAAGTTTGTTGAAGGAACGAACAGTATCTTACTATATTTTAGAAAACGATGTGTTCTGAAATGCAATGTAATGAAACCGGCTCCTGAATTCCTCAGGGATGCATTTCATGGCCGAGCTATTATATTACCCATATTTACTACAGATAGTTTAGAATACGATCAATATGGCAATATGTTGCAAAAAAACACATGTTATCTGAAATACAATGTTATAATAAAAAGTCTCCTCAATTTCTCAGGGGTGACTCTCGTGGCTAGGCAATTATATTCAATACACTTTCGATCCCCTTGGGAGGCATACATGTCAGGGTATCTAGTCGGTTCCATTGATGGAATACCTCAAACAGCAAGGTTGGGACATGTAATCCCCAATGTTTAACAGGATGTGAGCAATGGGTTGTAGAAGGCTAGGATGGGTGTTTTCAGTGGGTCACTGACAGGACGCTGGGGATCTGCTGACTCTCAATGGCGTGTGGCGGTGGGTGGCTTATAGCTGACCCCACGGAATTTCGTCGTTCAACCCATGTTTATTTGACTGGACACGAAAGACCCATCTCTGTTCTTTCTCTAGTAGGTGTTTCTCGTTGTCAATCTGTTCGATGACCGTCCAAGTAATATCCTCAGGCTTGTGCCCACTTTCTAGGAAGTGGTTTGTTAGTTTCGTACTCGCCTTTTTACATTTGATAGTGCTCTTATGTTCGCCTATTCTCAACTTCACTGCCCTGCCTGTCATACCAATGTATTCGAGATGGCAGGGACAGGTGATGAGATAGACGACGTTCGAACTATTGCAGTTGCTAAAGGCTCTTTGTTCCCATGAGGTCCCGTTGTTAAAGGTTAATTTCTTGCTCTTTTTGGTCAGGCAGCATACCTTACATCCGCCGCACGGGTAGTGCCCTTGTACAAAGTTGGGATTGGTTTGGGTGTTGGCTTTACTGTCCTTGGGTCTGGTGTGTACTAGTATGTCTCTGACACTCTGTGCTCTTTTGTGTGAAAACATGGGTTTCGGAATGTCGAGACCTCCACTGTTTAGAATCTCCCAGTTCTTGTTGATGATCTTGCTTACTTGGTTGGAATTGGTGTTATATGTTGTAACACATATTGGTCTCTGCACTTCCACTGTTCTCACTTTTTCTTCCAGGAGGCTGTCTCTGCAGTTATTTCTCGCTCTTTTGTAAGCTTGGTCAATGATTCTCTGAGGGTAATTTCTCAGTTGTAACTTTTTCTTTAGGTCATTCGACTGTGCTTTGAAATTAGCGATTTCCGTACAGTTCCTACGGAGTCGCAGAAACTGACCGTAGGGTAGATTGTCCCTCAGATGCCTTGGGTGGAAGCTCTGATACAGCAAGAGACAGTTCTTAGAGGTGCTCTTGAAATGTGTCGTTGTCATCAGTCTTCCATTTTTGGGAAAGATGTTTAAATCCAAAAATACCAGATTGGTTTTGGTGGTGACACTGGTGAATTTGAGGAACTCGTCTTGGTAGTTGAGCCACGTGAGGAACTGCTGGGCGGTCTTATCATCTCCATCCCAGATGATCAGGATATCATCAATGTACCTCTTCCAGGTCAGGATCTTTTGTCGGAAAGGGTTGCTGGTACTTAGTATCTTTGTTTCCTCAAGATGGTGAACATAGAGACCAGCTATGCTTGGAGCAAATGTGCTTCCCATGCTGGTCCCATGTTTTTGGAGGTACAGGGTCCCATTGTGCGCAAAAAAGTTCTCCTTAAGTGCCAAGGAGCAGCACTCCATAACCACGTTCCGGGGGGTCTGATACTCCCAGTCGTCCGCAAATAGTACATCTTCGATTATTGCCAAGGTGTCGTTGTGTGGCAAACTGGTGTACAGACTTTCAACATCACAGCTGATTAAGAGCTGTGTTTCTGGGTCAAATGACACCTCCTCAAGTAGGTTTAACACATCTTTCGTGTCTCTCAGGTAAGTCGATGTCCTCTGTACCATTGGTCTTAAAAATGCGTCTGCAAACCTAGAGACTGGTTCGAGGACTGACCCAATCCCTGATACTATGGGTCTCCCTGGTGGGTTCTCGAGGTCCTTGTGAATCTTGGGTAGGATGTACAGGTAAGGGGTTCTAGGGTATTTTTGGCACAAGAACTCTCCTTCCTTGTTGGTGATCCAATTATGCGACAGTGCCTCCTCTACCATTGTTTTGATCTTAATTGTTATTTTCTCAGTTGGATCGGTCAGTAGGACTTCGTAGTTCCTTCTGTCTTGGAGCAGTCTGGAGCACTCCTTGTCATATTGTTCCCTATTCATTAGTACAGTTGCACCCCCCTTGTCTGCTGGTTTTATGACAACCTGTTTGTTGCTGCTCAATTCGCGGAGTGCCTGTCGTTCGTCTTTAGAAACGTTTTGAAAAACCCGTTTCTGTGCTGGGTCCAGTGCTTCAAGATCCTTCATGACCGCCTTTTCGAAGGTCAGGAGTTCAATAGGGAGAGTATGATTCATAGGAGTGAAGGTGGACCTTGGTTTCAGTCCTGTGTCTCCCTTTTCAAGGAGTGCTCCAGACTGCTCCAAGACAGAAGGAACTACGAAGTCCTACTGACCGATCCAACTGAGAAAATAACAATTAAGATCAAAACAATGGTAGAGGAGGCACTGTCGCATAATTGGATCACCAACAAGGAAGGAGAGTTCTTGTGCCAAAAATACCCTAGAACCCCTTACCTGTACATCCTACCCAAGATTCACAAGGACCTCGAGAACCCACCAGGGAGACCCATAGTATCAGGGATTGGGTCAGTCCTCGAACCAGTCTCTAGGTTTGCAGACGCATTTTTAAGACCAATGGTACAGAGGACATCGACTTACCTGAGAGACACGAAAGATGTGTTAAACCTACTTGAGGAGGTGTCATTTGACCCAGAAACACAGCTCTTAATCAGCTGTGATGTGGAAAGTCTGTACACCAGTTTGCCACACAACGACACCTTGGCAATAATCGAAGATGTACTATTTGCGGACGACTGGGAGTATCAGACCCCCCGGAACGTGGTTATGGAGTGCTGCTCCTTGGCACTTAAGGAGAACTTTTTTGCGCACAATGGGACCCTGTACCTCCAAAAACATGGGACCAGCATGGGAAGCACATTTTCTCCAAGCATAGCTGGTCTCTATGTTCACCATCTTGAGGAAACAAAGATACTAAGTACCAGCAACCCTTTCCGACAAAAGATCCTGACCTGGAAGAGGTACATTGATGATATCCTGATCATCTGGGATGGAGATGATAAGACCGCCCAGCAGTTCCTCACGTGGCTCAACTACCAAGACGAGTTCCTCAAATTCACCAGTGTCACCACCAAAACTAATCTGGTATTTTTGGATTTAAACATCTTTCCCAAAAATGGAAGACTGATGACAACGACACATTTCAAGAGCACCTCTAAGAACTGTCTCTTGCTGTATCAGAGCTTCCACCCAAGGCATCTGAGGGACAATCTACCCTACGGTCAGTTTCTGCGACTCCGTAGGAACTGTACGGAAATCGCTAATTTCAAAGCACAGTCGAATGACCTAAAGAAAAAGTTACAACTGAGAAATTACCCTCAGAGAATCATTGACCAAGCTTACAAAAGAGCGAGAAATAACTGCAGAGACAGCCTCCTGGAAGAAAAAGTGAGAACAGTGGAAGTGCAGAGACCAATATGTGTTACAACATATAACACCAATTCCAACCAAGTAAGCAAGATCATCAACAAGAACTGGAAGATTCTAAACAGTGGAGGTCTCGACATTCCGAAACCCATGTTTTCACACAAAAGAGCACAGAGTGTCAGAGACATACTAGTACACACCAGACCCAAGGACAGTAAAGCCAACACCCAAACCAATCCCAACTTTGTACAAGGGCACTACCCGTGCGGCGGATGTAAGGTATGCTGCCTGACCAAAAAGAGCAAGAAATTAACCTTTAACAACGGGACCTCATGGGAACAAAGAGCCTTTAGCAACTGCAATAGTTCGAACGTCGTCTATCTCATCACCTGTCCCTGCCATCTCGAATACATTGGTATGACAAGCAGGGCAGTGAAGTTGAGAATAGGCGAACATAAGAGCACTATCAAATGTAAAAAGGCGAGTACGAAACTAACAAACCACTTCCTAGAAAGTGGGCACAAGCCTGAGGATATTACTTGGACGGTCATCGAACAGATTGACAACGAGAAACACCTACTAGAGAAAGAACAGAGATGGGTTTTTCGTGTCCAGTCAAATAAACATGGGTTGAACGACGAAATTCCGTGGGGTCAGCTATAAGCCACGCACCGCCACACGCCATTGAGAGTCAGCAGATCCCCAGCGTCCTGTCAGTGACCCACTGAAAACACCCATCCTAGCCTTCTACAACCCATTGCTCACATCCTGTTAAACATTGGGGATTACATGTCCCAACCTTGCTGTTTGAGGTATTCCATCAATGGAACCGACTAGATACCCTGACATGTATGCCTCCCAAGGGGATCGAAAGTGTATTGAATATAATTGCCTAGCCACGAGAGTCACCCCTGAGAAATTGAGGAGACGTTTTATTATAACATTGTATTTCAGATAACATGTGTTTTTTTGCAACATATTGCCATATTGATCGTATTCTAAACTATCTGTAGTAAATATGGGTAATATAATAGCTCGGCCATGAAATGCATCCCTGAGGAATTCAGGAGCCGGTTTCATTACATTGCATTTCAGAACACATCGTTTTCTAAAATATAGTAAGATACTGTTCGTTCCTTCAACAAACTTAGTATTAATGCAATGAGCCAGGTTAAGATTATCATGTCCTCAATGTATTGCAACCCTAAAGATATCTCCATAGTCGAACATTATTGTTTACCTAATGAACACGGAAGACAGACTTCCGTTTTTAGCACACGCTTGGTCCATTTCAGGGCGGACATTTTGGGTGAGCGTTCTAGTGTTTGCCGGTTACACCTTACGCGACACCGGCGCTGAAGCAGAGCTCATAAGACCACTGAGCCGCAGACGCGATCAGTCCTCGGAGCGGTACCTCGTGGTAGAAGTAAGGCTTAATGCTAAAGCGGTCAATGTGAGTATTTGACTTTGCCAAAAGTCGCTAAACACTTGGCTAATCGAGATGAGGGCCACATGAAATGGGTGTATACTGACTAGTTTGCTAAGGGCGCGGTCTCTTTCTTTCAGGACGCCGCGGTGAATACCTACCAAGTGCCAGCTCATGGGGCATATCATTTGCGCAACAGCAGTATGTATTGAACATTACTTGGCGATTGGGGTGTGCCCCTTTGGTTTTTTAGTAAGATTGTTTCCCAGATCATCACTGACATTGATCAAGTCGGGTTCCTCTATTTTTATCCTGCAGAATTCCGTTGTGTGTATTGAGTCGTGAGAGTGTGTGTATGTTGAAGATGAATATAGCCCTAATTACAAGGGGCTTCCCCATGTTCGTCGAAAAACAAAAAAACGAGCATACAGGGGATGGCAGATTGCATTATCATTCTAGCCATACAAACAGCCTAAATTACAAGGGGCGTGACAATGTTTACAAAAAAACGCTTAGGGGATGGCGGATTGAACCATCACTCTGTCCATAAATTTTAACATACATTAGTTGTGGTATGGGCAATTGCAACGAAAACGTGGGACTTGTGGCGCTAATAATAATGAGCATCCACAAACAGACTACAGTATCATTGTTTAATTCTGTATGTTTCTCTCCCTTTTTTTCCTCCTTACTTAACAGAGACCATAATTAGGTCATAATTTTTGATACCTTTTGCTTACATAGGGCCAGCTCATGCCCTGAAGCAGAAACTAGCAGCGGATTTTTACTGCTGGTTTCTAGGACGACAGGCTGATTACATTTAGCAACTGAGCTTTGTTCCAGTAGGGACCATTAGAAGGTCCTCATGAGTAGGCAGTAGGGGACTGCCTACGAAACATGTAGACCAGGTTGTAGCGAATCGCTCTACCTCAAAACCCCCTTCTTAACGTCCCCAGCTAGGGAAGTGAATAAATTGTTTTTTTCCACTAGCCAGAGGATTTTTAACCTTTTTATTTCCACACATGATTAGGTCCCTACACTTCACTGACATCACTCACATTTGCACAGTCACATAGTCCTGTCACTATACTAGTGCTCCCGCGTAGTCGGTCAGGTCGTAGCACGCCCCGCCCCGTAGAGGGACGGGAAGACCCCAATGATGAAGCATGACACTATTGGATTTTTTTAGTGTGTGAGGGGTATTTTAAAAAGCACATTGTGCTCTCATCTTTACCATCCTAAGAGAGAGCTCATTTATTAGTCTTTATCACCCACAGTAATCAATAAAAATAATAAAATTCACTACACTTTGATAGAATCTCAATGGTGCTGTTAGCCAAGTAATCTTTGATTCCACAGTTTTGTGTCACTTTTCCCTTGGTAGGGGATTCGCTATCGGCTGGACGATACCCGTTTCTTTGTTTGATTCCCTTCCCTTTTGCCTTTTGCTGTTAAAATGGGCAGAGAGTAATCTACCCAATCCACCTCTGTTATATTAGAACTAATTCCTGGATGGTTTGGTAGCTCTAACTTGTGGATTGTTTGCCAAAACTTAGCACTGTTGTGTTACTTGGTATCATGCAGTAGCTTGGCCCACATTTCATCATTCTTTAGTCTTATTTTCCTCCACTTCTCCTTTTTTAGTAATGCCTTCATTTGTCGAAGAGTCGACTGCAACTCCAAGTTCCCTGGTGTTTTTTCAAAGTTGTCGTAGGGTTTGTTTTATAGTGCGTTTTAGGCTCTTAGATTCTGGGCTGGATTTCACTTTTGTTAATTCGTCTTCCGATTGTCTTGGTTTGGTTCCAGTCCTGGTAGCAAATTTCCTACTGAAGGTCGTGATAAAATGTTCCCATGCTGTTGCAGTTGGGGCGACAGTTTATTTTTCTCTCTCGAATACGTTTTTAGCGAAGGCTGATAGTGCTTCAATATTATTAGCATTGCACCTTATATGCTTTAGATTGGAGATTTCTTCAATTGCAATCGGGTTCCAAACGTCTAGTATATCAGCCGGCCTCGCGTTCAACAGCACTTCCTGTGGTAGGTGATCGCTCTGAGCATTGTCGCCTATTTTGAAAGTTGGTATTTTTGTTTAACATGGCTAGTGTTGCAAACGTAAAGTCTAGATAAGAGGAAGTTTTTGAAGAGTGAAATGTAGCAACTGGTGGATTGTCCTCCGTGAAGCGGACGTTCAGTGCTCTTACATTTAAATGTTCTAATTCCTGTAGCAGATATTTGGCCCATCTCTAGCCACTAAGTATCATACACTACTGGTCACTGCACCTGTCATCTCATGCCTCAACTGCTCTAAATTCTTTGACTCTGACTTCAAGCATCAAAAATGTTTCGCTTCAGAGGGTTCAAAATCCTGCCGCATAACTAGTCTGGGCTTAACATATATTAGACCAAGTCATTTAAGCAAAGATATTCTTACAAGGACTCCTAATGGCAGACAGATTTTACTCTGGTTTCCCTATCTCATGTATAGATGTATTAATGGATTTGCTCCTCTTTAACTGTAAAACAAGATAAAAGAAGGTGCAACTGTACCAGTCAGAACACCACTAGATATCAACAATAAAAACTCGCTAAAAAAGCCTTTCCTAAACTAACTTCGGAATTTGGGAGCTCTTTCTTTGAAAAGGTCCACATTTTGAGAATCTTTACCCATCGAATTCTGAGAACCCTCGTCAAAAGTTTACTTCACAAACAAAAATTACATTTTGATTTGTTTAAGTGATTGCCCATTTATATAATCAGCACAAAGAGATCCTTCTTGGTTATGAAGAGCAATGTAAATGTAGTCATTGATCAGTGCTGACCAATTTCAGAGTATAGTGATGCTGCTACAAAGTACACATAAACCATGAACCCACTATTTTGAGAACTTTGTCTTGTATTGTCTGTTTAATGTCAGATTGAATATTGAATTTACTGTCTTTCTGGATGATTTTGACCCAAATATTTAGTGACCATTTCCTATGCAATCTGATGTAGTTTTACCTGCCAAAATATTTTATCAAACTTTCACGTAATTAGACCCTGGCTAGTGGCACACCAGATCAGTGGGCCTATAGCCTACGTTCTCCTGGCCGAGGACCACCTACCATGTTCAGAGATCACACCAAGAAGGTGTGGATTTCTGTACCTTCAGTAGAGGCAATGGACCAGCACCAGTTGCTGCACCAGTAAATCCAGTTAGAACACTGAGATTTGCAAAGTGAGGACAATATTTTTTCACTAGCTTATCAAAGGTTTGTTTGTTTTCAAGGAAAGAAATATCCCAAATATCCCTGATGTACCAATAGTTTTTTCCCTGATTGTGGGGGTCAATATGCATTTTCTCTCCCTAGGACCTCCAGCCTTTGCATGAAGGTTCAGGGTAAGGAACACCAAGTGCCAGTGACAGTAGCCCCATCCTTGACAGTCACTTTGGACTGACAGCCATGTGGCAGACGGGCCATGAGGTTGTATGTTTACACCAGCGGAGACTATGCCGGAAAAAACCCAGAGCTACCACAGACAGACAGAGTGTGAAAAGCCTAATTTGGGTAGGGCAGGAGCATTTCACATTTAAAGTGTTGTTCCTGCCCCACCAAACTCTTAATGACCAACATGGTCATGTTGACAATTTCAGTTTCACAACCAATATGGTGCATTACTTTTCTGTCTTGATTTCTTTGGAATCACATGTTATTCAATATTCATTTTGTGGAGGCCTTTTAAAGGAACAACATTGGCGCCTACCCTGTCTGCAAGTTACTGGCTGTTATTCCCCTTAAATAGTTGCCTGTATATACCTCATATTTTATAGCTGCACAAGGCTAGAGTTTATTAGCAGTTGGCATCAACATGACCATTTTTTCATTATTATAGTTTGTAGCAATGTTATTTGTCCCACACCCTATACTCAGAGCCACTAGTGTGGACCCCACCACATAAGGGGCCTACATGCTATCTTGACAAATCCCACTCTGCTTCTATCTCACTTGATGTGTTGGAACAATGTGGCCATTTGTTATGCTACTATTGCACCAGTACACCCATCTTTCCACAATAACTGCATGCTCCACTTCCATTGCTTCTGCACAGTGCTCTGTTGCCTTCTTCACTTCCTACTGCCACTGGACCATGATGTTTAACTCTCCAAATGAATCTTACTCTTGGTAGATGCCTGCTGTACTGATGAATTCTGTTTCCCGGGGTCTAACCTATGTGATTGTGATATCAAAATCGGCCCTTGCCAAGGAGCACAGATCCAGAAAATGCACAATTAAGAAAATTAGGTGGTCTCCTGACTGGTCACCCTGTGCTATTTTTCTACTATCCCACATAAAGGACACCTTTGATTTCCAGTAATATTTCAACATTCTCAGCTACTCCAGCTTTTCACTCATCTTTATTTTATTTTTTAATCCTCTTTTGGTGAAATGTAGTGTAACCTTGATGGTTGGTGTGTGCTTCTAGCTGTCTTGATGCATGGCCGAGTCGAATATTTCCAGTAAAAGGGATAATGTTAACAGAAACATTCAGTTTACAGAATATTCTAAAGAATACCGAGAATGGTTGGTTGTTTTTCAACACAACTCTTATTGTTTGACTTATGACTGTTCATTTGGATAGAGTTATTGTTGCTCCAAGATAGGTCAAATCAACTAGACAGAATGTTGTTTTGCACAGTGAAAAAAGAATTCCTTGCCAAAGAGATACTCACCTATAGTTGTTACCACTGATCCCACAAAGAAGAAGGAACTGCTAAAGTCCCAGTTGGAGTGATCTATTCCTGAAGTGTTGCCTAAGGGGTGGATTCCTTGCTTAACTGCTTCTTCTATGACCTGCAATACCAAAAGAAAGTATTTAGTAGCAAAACATCCGAATTACTTCTCAGTACAAATTCAAGGAATCAAACAGTCCCACACTGCAACTAAATAAACTTTAATATGATACACTTTAGAAGCAAGATCTAAAATAATTGACAATGACATAGAGAAGTTTAGGATTGTGAAATGTTTAAAACAATTACACGATGAAGAAAATAAATTCCCCTAGTTCATCGTGAATAAACGTATCCCTTCTTATTACCATTCGCTTTAAATAATAGTACTTCACAAGCAAATGATAATGCTTGGTATTTTTCAATGCATTTTGCCTGATATTTTGCACTTCCTCAGGTAAATAGTAATTTTTTTTTTTTGTTCAATAATACTCTGTGAAAGCTTGATACAAAATAAAAAAATGCTTAGGGGCCCATTAGGATGACAAAGTCCGCCCGCCATCCCATCATAGACAGTGACTGCCCGCCATAAGAGCAGGGGTACCGTGCCTGCAATTAGGATGCGCCCGCCACAGTGGCAGGCGCATTCAGCAATCCTGACATCGCACCGCCCGCCACAATGCCAGGAAGGCAAGCTGTGCACTTCCATGCACAACATGGCAGGCACCGCGCGGTGCCTGCCATGTTGTGCATGGAACTGCTGGGATGTACCATAGGTACCTCCCAGCAGCTAATATGGCTGGCTGGCGGTGTCTGAAAGACACCGGCACCATATAGAACCCTTTTCCGCCCAGTCGCAAGGCGACTGGGGCGGAAAAGCGGCGGACGGTCTTTCCATCTGCCGCGGACACCCCAGCCATAATAATATGGCGGGGGGTCATACCGGCACAGATGGTGGGCGGATCGCTCCCGCCAGGCCGGCGATGGCTACCGCCGGCCTGGCGGGGGCGATCCGCCCGCCATCCTGATGGGGCCCTAAATTTGGACCCGGTTCACATAAGATACAGATACCATTGGTCAGCTGCCCATGTCACTGTGGCTCCTCATCTCAAATATTTCTCTACATTGCTATCTTCAAGAGGTACTGGAACCTTTCTTCTCTTACTATCGTTGTTCTAGGGAAATGTAAAAAAAAAAACTTTAAATCAATCTTATGGACCAAAGCTTTGTTTATGCAATATGCCTACGACTATTCGCCAAAGAAATAATTAATCTGGTGAGATTTGAAGACTAAAACACAAAACCACACCCCCGCTGAATTAAGGTTAAGAAAATCACCTTTTGCTAAATCCATAGCACCAAACAGACGTGGATGTCCAGCCCCAAAGCAAAGCTTCTAAATACATGCCAAAAACAGGGTCAATCTAAACTGCAGTAAAAGAGGGACCTAGTTGGAGAACTGTACAGGGAGAAGAAGGAGGAGGCGTTACAAGGTGTGGCCTAGCGACCAGAACTGTCTATTTTACAGTGGCAGCTCCTACGCTAAGGCTGAGGAGCATCACCCCACTGCATTTTGAGCAGTGGATAGAAGAAAAATAAAATGATAGTAACACTATGTTATTATCATTTTATTTTTCCGGGTTATGGGGCAGGGCTTGGCTGTGTCGCAGGCAGCAAGGCGAGGAACGGGGGCACTTAAGTACACATGACTATTTGGCTGGCCAGCCAAACAGTCATGCGCACTTTGCATGTTCCCCACCAGCTTGAAATACACAGCGTGTGGGGAACATGCACAGACTCCCACTGCGCTGTCTGAGCGCCGAACCACGGCTCTCAGACTAATCACAATGCTTCATTGCAGCGTTGTGTTTGGCTAGGGGAGCCTGTTTGTGATTCCTGCTTCAAGCAGGAACAGAAGAGGATGATGTGTGGCGGTAGTCTGGCAGCAAGGTAAGTAATGTTTTATTTTATTTTTCTATCGACCCCCCCACCCCCCCTGCCCCTGCCTCACCCATGCTACTCGGTGGCATCTGCCACTGCTATTTGAGAACCGTAGAAGGGGCCTCCAACCCCGGCCTCGGCTCAACATTCTGTAATTCTGAGCAAACCCTCTAACATACTCATGCTAATTAAATACTTATATGATTCTCATGTAAAGCGCCCCTGGGTCAATTCACGCATTAAGGACCATCACATGTGAGATAAGGGCATAATTTCTCAAAATTATTTCTTGTCATGGATGCAACTGTCTTATTTCACTCACAATAAAGTGTCATTCGTAAGGCTTAAAATGTCACACATGAATGCAGTGCACACATTGGAATGTTACACAAAAGCAACTGAAAACGTGGCAGCTATAGGAGTAAAATTCCAACCCATTGTTCTTCTGCCCACCATGCTACTTCAGTTTGGACCTCTCCATATGCAAATCAGTCTTGGCCCTGCTCCAATCGGAACCGTCCAGTCCAAACTGCCTGGCCATGTCCTGCCTGTACCAAAACACAAGGAACCCAAGATCGGTTTCATCCTGATTGAGGCTCATCAGTCAGGTGTGGTCTGGTTCTAGTGGTACAATGTTCCCTGAACTCACGTCTGAGTAGTCTATTGCCAATAGCTAGATTTATTCCATTCCTCTAATTACCTTTTGCATGTTTGATGTGTCGCTCTAAGTGGCACGGGTGTGGGTAGACGTGGATTCTGTGCTCATTGTGTCAGACATGTTAAAGTTCTACCACTGCCTTTTTCTCGTCTCCACTCCTAGATGTCTACTACAAATTACCCATTTTAAAACCCATCCTAGCATGTCTTTTCATTAAAAAAATAATCCTTTGAGTAATTTGGCACATCTTGAAGATACAGGGAATCCATTTATCAAGATGTTTCTTCTGGTCCATTTTTGTGTTATGTTTATGGTCATTGTTCACAGCGTGCTCTTCCAAAAGAGGATTTTCTGTGTGTCTACCTGTGACTACCTGTATTTTACTTCATTGCTGTTGCTATATGTGCTGTAGCTGTTATTTGTGTTAGGGAAGCTTGCATTGCACGCCCATCCCATATCTCTCGTGTGTGTTAGCGAAGCTTCAAATAAACTATTTAACAAATAAAAGCAAGTAGGTACAACAGAAATGGGAAAAGACAAAGGCCCAGATTGATCATACTTTCATGCAGTAGAACGCAGCAATCTACCTTGCTGTGCTGCCCTGCACTGTGTGAAAAAGAAAGGGCAGGAATGAGCTGTATTTAACATTATACAGTGCATTCCTGCCCTTTCCTTGCGCTGGTGCACAATGTGCTGCCGTGCACCAATGCAGGCACCCTTGCACCATGGTGCAAGTGTGCCTGCATTGTAGGCAGGATTGTTTTTGTGGAGGAAGGGACACCTCCCTGCACAAAACAGTCCTCAGAGGCATTTTCCTCTTTCTATGTGTTCTGCAGAATGCAGCACACATAGAAAGAAGAAAAAGAGAATCAATAAAGATATTTCTCCTCGTTACGCCTCACCTGGGGAGATGTAGTATTTTGCTGCATTCCCAGATCTACCACTAATGGTAGATCTGGGAATCCGCCAAACTCCATTGGTAGATGAGTGGGAGCACTCACGTTCCACCATGTAATGCCTCCTTGGGGAAGAGTAACGTAACACAGCAATTTGCACTGCCCTGCTTTACTTATTATTTATCAAGCCATGCAGGGTCACACAAGGGCACAACACTATGATCAATATGGGTCTTAATATTTGCAGCATGTTGCAACGGGGCCACCATGTTTTTGTTAGTGTGAAGTAGCTAAATTCAGATCGTTGGTTGTACGGGTCTTTGTCTCATTTGGGAAATAATAGGGATTATGTTACAAAAATAATATCAGATGACAAAGGACATCCTCATTATTACTCATTAAAAGAATAATTTAATTTTGAATGAATAAAAGGTATATTAAAGGATCACAGTGGAAGGTCCGCAGGTCCCAAGTACATTATGTTTCACCTGATTTTACACCCTACGTGGATCAGTGCATTCCCATTGGGTTATGGGGGGTAGCCGACCATGGAGATGTCTGCTCTCCAGGAGTATTGGAGTAATGGTGCATTCCAGCAACTGCACTCCATATTTGAGCTGTATTTAGGCTTTAAGTATAGCCCAGTATAAATTAGGGCCATTTTGGTCACCAGTCACCAATTTGGCTTAGGTGACAAGGTGGCTGGCTAGGAGAAAGAGGATTTGGTGCATTTTTGGCAATAAAAGGCTTGGTTGCGGAGTTGGGACACTGTTACCTGTAGTTATGGCTGAGGATAAGGTTGTGCTCGCCTTACGGCTGCTGGTGGAGGCAGGTCGCACTGACTTGCTGGTGGCGGAGGCAGCATCAGGAGGCCACCCAGTTATGATCGGCATCTGATGGTGTTGTGGCTGAGTTGCTTACATGTGCACCACTGTGCCTGGCTACAAGGGGGCCCAGAGAGCAGGTAAGCAAGATGGGCTGCTTCCGAGTACATCAAGTGTCCCCAAACATGGAGGGAGTGGGCCATTGAGGCATCAGAAAACCTGCATGGCCCGTGTTGAGTATGCGTGGCGAGGCCGCACTTTAGGAGGATGCCCTAGTGACTGCTGAGTCAATGTGGCACATGAAGAATGTGCATGCAGCCTCAGTGAAGACGAGGAGGTGCAGAGGAAGTCAGACGGCCAGCCGCGCAGACCATGCAGCTTTAGAGAGGCACACACCCGAAAGCAGCTGAGTGGAGGGTCCAGACAAGATGGCAAATGTGAACTGAGAGGAGGGTGGGACAAGGGAGACAAATTTACAGAAGGTAGCAGGACCCACGGATGAGTCCACCGTTGAGCAGGTTGTGGTCAGATACCAGTCACCTGGATGAGCATTGACAGGGAGAGAAAGAGAGGGAGGGGCACTGGAACCCTGTGTCACTGAAACAGGGCGGGTGGTGGGAGAGGGCCCCAGCAGGAGTTAGGGCACAATGGGAGGAACGGTATGGGGGACCGGGGTCAAGGCTGATAAGGGACTGCAAGGTTAGGGTCCAGTGACTGGACAAGGGGCAGGGGCCCAGAGGCAGTGAAGCAGGCAGCCACCAGGGGACCGTCTTTGGTGCTGGACGCAGTGGTCTTAGACTGTATCGAGGGAGAGGCGAAGGACCAGATGGGTTGGTAGAGGAGCCGGCCAATGGGAGCAGGGCATAATCGGCCCGTTAGTGTGTACAGCAGGGAGTGCCAGAGCCAAGGGGTAGAAATGAAGTCAGGGATGGAGAGAGCTGGCAGAGGAGCACAGGGAGAGCAAGGTGCAAAAGGGAGGAACAGGTGGGTCAGTGAGCAGTCCACTTCAGGATGCAAGTATTTCAGGTACCAACATACCGGGCGTATCTCTTTTCTTGGAGGTGGGGAAATCTTAAGTTGTGGCGGTCTTGGGAGAGCATAGTGCTGCTCTATTGTACCGAGAAGAGAAAGCAAGGTCTGGTGCGGTTAGCTGGACGATGGTGTAGGACAGCGCAATCACTGACAGAAGAAGATACAGGATGGCCTCATTGTTACAACCAGTGGAAGGTTTCGACATGACCCCCGTGATACAGGATACTGAATGTGGCATCACCATTGGCTGGTGGGACAGTTGGGTGGGCATTCTGTGGCCCCTCATAGCAACAGAGAGCAGTGCAAAAGTGTAAGATGTTCAGTAAGACCTCAGTGGCAGGAGGTGGCAGCTGCCAGGGTAATAGGGGATGCAGAAGCACTGGGAGAGACAGTGCTAGACTACAATGAAGAGAGTTTGGAAGAAGGTGAAGTTTTGGATGATGAGGAGCCACGAGTAGCAGAAGTCAGTTGGTGGCAACAAGTGTCTGGTCAGGCAGGCGGCGGGGGAGTCTAGCCAGGTTGTCAGTAGTGTTTTCCAAGTTAAAATGGATGGTTGGCAACGGTATAGATGGCAGGCGTGCCCGTGAGGAAATGACATGTGGCAAGATGGCAGGTCCGGGAGCAGGCACAGACTTTGGTGCAGGGTAAGAGCTTCGTGGATTAGGCATATGCCTCCAGAATGGTGTCTATTGGTGTGGATGCAAGGGAGACCTCAGAGCGTGGGGAGACTAGGATGAGGAGGAGCCGCTATGTGACAGAAGCAGGCGTGGGCACAGAAGAAACAGTGCAGGGCACAGAGGAGGGGCAGTACAAGAAGACAGTAAGCAAGGTACTAGTAAGAAGGCTGAGGGCAAAATGGGAAAGGGACAAAAAGAGGCCACAGGTAAAGAGAACGACAAGAGCGAGGACAAGGATGCCGGGGGAGAAAAGGCAGGAGGGAAGGCTAGAGAGCAAGGAACTAAATATCAAGAAGCTGCTATACATTGGAGTGTCTAAGCCCCTTGGTGCAAGTACATGGATGTAATAGTGAAGGCCCAGATCAACTATGGGGGTTATGCATGGGCCCAGTATGATGTTGAGTACAGGGCTCGCATGGCTCTGGAACCCGAGGCGCAGTGGGGGGGAGTTAAAATCCGACTTCTGGTAGCATACCATGGTCCTCTCTAAATTCAGGAAGATGATTATTACTGCCAGTGGGTTGCAGATAGTATACTGGCCCTTTCAGGAGTGCGCCATCCGAAGGGGTTTAGGGACACAAAGTAAGGAGTAGACAGGTTAGACAGGAGCCTGTAGGGACTCTAATAAGGGAGCTGGGCACAAGTGAATATTTCATGTTTCAGCATGAATGCTCAAAATGTGCCCATAGGCATACCGTCATACATTGCTATGGGACCTGGCTGAACATTGGCACACTGGTTGTGCAACTGAAACAGCCACAGGGGCCAACGGGGGACAACAGCATGGTCAATTGTCCGGGCTCCTGGTGGGGGAGACAATGATCTGGGGCATGAGCTCATACGTCAATTAGATTAGAGAGGCTCGAAATCTGGCTGGCACAGTATGACCGAATGGAGAATAGCACTCTGTTAAAGGAAGGTTTCCGCTGGGGGTTCAAATAGGGGGTACGAGGTACCGAGGGAGCGTCGATGGGCAAACAATTTGAAGTCAGTGAGTGCCACAAACAAGTGGTGAGGGACAAGTTGACGAAAGAGATACAGGAGGGCAGGGTGGTGGGCCCTTTCGGTGAATGACCAATAGCTGATTTGATAATGTCCCACATCGGAGTGATCCCTGAAAAAGAGAAGGGGAATTTTGGTTGATATAGCACCTCTAATGGACAGAAGGCCATTCGGTCAGTGACTCTATCCCACAAGACCAGGTTTCAGTGGCCTACTCTTTGGTGGATTCAGCAATCTCCTTGGTGGAGAAGGTTGGTAAGGGGTCCCAGATGGCAAAACATGGCATAAAGTCAACTTTCTGCTTGCTGCCGGTACACCGAGAGGATTTACCTCTGCTGGGTATTCAATTTGAGGACCAAGCATAGATAAGGCACTTCCCATGGGGTGTTCCATATCCCTTTCCTTATTTGAGAGGTTCAGTACTTTCATGCAGTGGCTTTGTACGTGGTGCACGGGACACAAATATGTCACACACCACCTCGATGATTTATCTTTTATGGGGAACGCAGGTTTCAAGGACTGCGAGTGGTAGATGTTAAGTTTTCAGGAGCTCATGGGGGACCTGGGGGCCCTTTGGTGCCGGAGAAGACAGTGGGATGAAATACGGTGCTGTCATTTCTTGGCATTGAAATTCATTTAGTGGCAATTGAAGTCGCCTTCCAGGGGACAAGAAAATCACACAGCACTTGCTGTTAGACTCAATGTTGGCTGAAGTGACAGTCAAGGAGGTACAAGTGTTGCTAGGGCCTTTGAATTTTGCTTGTAGGGTAGTGTGCACAGGAAGGACATTCTGTAGGTGCTTGGGGCTCTCGGGCTTACCTTTGCTGCATCACCAAGTGCGGTTGTCAGCAGGGGTCAAGGTGGACCTGCGCATGTTTTGCTTTTTCTTGGAATCTGTCAATGGGGTGGTGCTCGAGTAATTGGAATGGGATGCACAGATTATTTCTGATGCCAGCGAAGGGTAGGTTTTGTTGTGAACTGGCAGGGGAAGTGGTGTGGGAAAGAATGCCCCTTAGCATTGAAAAAAGGGGCATATAGTATTGCCTTCTGGAACTCTTCCCTTTGATGATAGTAGTGACGCTCTTGGAGATGCTGCTAGCACAAAAGAAAATAATGTTTTGGATCGACAACATGGCAGTGGTATGGGTAGTAAACCAGCAGTCAGTCAGGGATGTACAGGTGTTAAAATTGCTGCTGATTTTTGTGTCACGGTGCTTGAAGTATGACATATTGTACTTAGCGAGACATGTTCCTGGGGTGGACAATGACAGTGCGTATGCCTTATCACAGTGGGAGAGATTCCAAGGTCTGGCCACAGAAGAGGTCAGAGACAGGACATGGATGCTACAAGAGCTTTGGGCAGTAGGCAAAAGAGGATGCTGCATTTGGTGGTAGGGTCATTGGCGCTGTCTACAAGGAGAGCGTATGCTCAAGCGTGGGCAGAGTTCCTGGGCAGTGGGTATAGAAGCAGCAGAAGGAATAGGCCAGGACAGAGGATGTGGTATGGTTCATATCTCTTATTGAGAAAGGTCAGACTAAGATTTGGATATCGCAGAAACTGGCAGACATAGCCTTCATGGAGAAATTGTTTTGGGGATACATTCCAACGGGAGGAGAGTTGGGGACGTGGAAGCTGGGAGAGTGGGCCAGGGAAATCGCATGTGAGGAGCTTAGGAGGAGGCTGCTATCCTCAGGTGCTTTTAGTGGGGCCATTGCCAATCTGCCTGCGATCTGCGCAGGGGATCACGAAGCAGTGTTATTTTCCACTTTGATGACAGGTATGTTTTTGGGCGCTTTACAGGTGTCAGATTTGCTGGGGGATGGCGATGCAAGGGAAATGCTGGGTGGAGGTGAGCCACTTTGCAGCAGGCATCGATGTCTGGATATAGGTCCATGATGGACCTGAGGAGTCAGGGTAGAGCGGTTTTACTCTGGACTTACCCAATAGAGAGGTTTTGCAAAGTGAAGTGGGGGCCACCCTTTCTGCTAAGACCAGGTTGTTGGAGGGGAGTGTGTTTCAGCATGAGGAAGGTAAGTCAGTGACAGCATTCCAGCATTTGGCAGTTTTGTGCAACGCATTTGCATTTGCCGGAGTGGATCCAAAGGATTATGGGTCACACTCTTTTTGTATAGGGATGGCCACAAAGGCTGGAAGGCGAGGCTTGAGTCAGGAGAACATAATGAGACTGGGTAGGTGGTCTTCCGACTGCTTTCGACACTATGTTCTGGGGGGAGAAGGGGATTACTGAATTACTCCTGTTTTTTCACTTGCTGTTACTGTTTTCCAGGTTTGGGGCCAGGCCTGGAGGCTGCTGGATTGACGGTGTGGAGTGTAGGCCACTTGTTTGTAAAATGGGCAGAAAAGCATGCGAGCCAGAGAAGGCACAGAGCACATTTGGGTTGACATGAGCCAGGAGCTAGCTCGGTGGTATGGAAAGGGGGGTATGTGGTGGAGAAAGTTTTTGTCTTGTCTTAAAAAATGTGGGTAGGATGGGAATGTACAGATGTTCTAGTCCTGCATATGAGGGAGAATGCTTTAGAGGTGAAAAGGGTTTAGGGATGATGAGGTCGAGGAAGGAGGACTTAAGGTAAATTCAGCTACAGTGGTTGGGATGCTACATCTTTTTATTCCTAGGAGAACCTGGACGGGGGCATTAATTGCAATAGATAAGGCCAGATGGAAGATCTACAAAGAGATGCAGAATTGTTACAGAAAGCTTGAATGTGGCAGGATTGAACATGCAGACTTGCATTATGACAGTGTAGAGTTTTTAGTGGTAACAGTGTCCAGGGAGTGTTGGCATCTACATTTGATATTATTGGATATTTAATGGTAGACGTAGGTGAAGGGGGCAGAAAAAGTTTACTGGGTGGAGACTTTTACTGGGTGACGGTTTGCCGAAAAGTTGACATTGTTTAGCAAATCAGAAGCAATCCAGGCGGAAAATATTTGTGTGGACAAGCTCACGCCTGGACGAAGTAGGAAGTTAAACGTTCATTAGGAATTTAAGTTAGTTAAATGTTAAAAGATGCAGTGAACCTGGATGGGAGATTGAAGGTTTCACGTGCAGAAGAACAGCACAGGAGGATGTAGAGACTTGCAGAATTGTGTTGTTGGGGGGTGGTACATTTAGCGTCGGGGGTAGTTTAACATAGGTGAGGATTTGTGTATATTGCGGTATTAGTTTTGTACGGAGAAAGGCACAGGGTTGTTTATGTGATGCACATCTGTTTCAATAAAGTGGCCTTTTTAACACAAACCTGTATCAGTGGTCTGTGCTGCGCACCCTCTTCCTCAAAGCACAGCCATGTTGAAAATCTGTATATTCTAAATTCAACTCTCATCAGCCTACCCTCTACGTAGTTCAAACCACATGTGTGTTGTGCTTCACAAAAATGAGTTGATACATTGAACTCGTTTTGATATAGTTTTTGGTCTTGCTTGAAAGCGCATCTGTCTGCATGACCTATTGTCACCAATTCTTTAGACTATACATCGAGTGGACTTTCCCTCAGATTCATATATTATATTTGTTACCTTATACAGGCATTGTATGCAGAACCAATACTTTTTTCTTTCTTTTTTCACTCCAGCTGCCTTTTTTTTAACTATTTAGTCAGGCATTCATAGAGCACATCACAAGAATATGTTTACCCACATACATACATACACACACACACACACACACACACAGAGCACACATAGCACACATAAGTACAAACAGGCACAACTTTAAAATTCTTACAACAAATTACGCATTGGCAAATTAAATATTCCTCGTTTAATGTGGTAACAAAGAGACACACAAGTATTCACAAATGGAGTATAAATGCATTAGCAAACTAAAGCCAGACTTACTTTCACAATGCTTGCTTCTTCGTATAAGAATGTCTTTTTATACAGTTTTATTTTGCGTAGAATGTAGAATGTGTTTTAGAACATATCCACGAATTAAGCCTGCAATATGTTCTACCTCCAGAGGACACTCGTTGTGAATTGTCAGGCTCTACCCATGAATTATTCGTTTGCTGTTTTTTGTCTTTGTCAGAAACCCAGCGCACACTTCATACCTACGAAAGTGTTATAAAATCAAATTCTTACAACTGTGTGCCAAAGTATTTGTTTACCCCTCTGGACCCATCAGTGAACAGAACATTTTGAATAAACAGTTTTTCCTACATGTTACTTTCTAATGTACCTCTCTAATCCCGTTAAAAGGTAACACGGCTTTTGAACTTTAAATATTTACACTGCAAAAAATCGATTCGCCTTGGTTTTAAAACTATAAACTGATGCTATCGGACATTGTTGAAAGAAAGTGAGAACTGCTAACTGTAGATCGCAAAGGAAATCTTATTTAACTGCCAAACGCACTTCTTCTCTTTCCCCTGTAAAGTCTTTCAGAAGTCCAACCCGTGTACTGTTTATACATGAAGTGAGAATCTTGGATGTAATGCAGAACACTCTTTGCCACTGTCTCCCTCTCGGTCACTTCCCTGGCAACCACCACACTGAAGGAAAACACACTGCAGCAGATACTGGCGGAAAAAGGTTTAAAAATGCAGCAGAGACAGGCACAGTGGGTATGCTCCATAAAACAAGCACTGACGTAGCCAATAGGTCTCGCCTTTGGGACCTTATAAGTGTCAATAAAATTACTGAATCCCCACTGTTGCACGGTTTTGTAAAATTTCTGGAAGGTGTTTGCGGCCTCGCATCCATACAAAACGTCCACTCTACTCTTGTGCTCTTTGTGAAAGGGTTGTTGTTTGATGGTTCAAAAACCTCAAACTGAAATTCTGGGTCATTTTATAAAAAGTAATTTACGTCGGTTGTACCATAAGTATCTTTCAAGAAACTCGGCTTTTGATTTTTTTTTAAACTTATAGTATACAATGTACAACATTAGGACCCTCGGTAAAAAAAGACATAATAAAATACCTAACAATAGATGCATATCAGCCTCCAGGCCCGAGTGTTGTGGCCTCAGCACTTTCCTTTTTCCTCAATATAAATTAAGTTCTTCAGCAGAGGACACATATGTATGAGACAAAATCCCCTCTTATTTTCTTAACAAAAAAAACATCACAAAGTGTGTTTCCGTAGTGCTGCTGGGGCGCACATTTTGATGTGTAACTCAGTGGGATTCAGCGTTAACTCGTCGTGTTCTTTAACCCAGCAGTGAAAGAAAGGTCTCTGATCAGGTTGCACAATGCCTGTCGCAGTTTTGGCAGGAGTGCTTGAGTGCCATACACAGACGTCAACTGGAGGTGCCACAGTCCTAAAACTGTGTTGAGAGATGACAAAAGTCCCATGTTCCGAGATTCCGCACCAGCTCAGGGAGAACCAAAATTGCAGAACTAGGCCTACTGCTTTTGCCAAACCTAACAGAACAAAACCTGCACTCCAAACAACTGACTAATACATAAATGCAGAGAGTAGAAACCACATGATCTATTTAACATTAAAAAAATACAAGCTGTATGGCAAGGACAGGATAATGCACTAAATAGAGCTCTTTAACTTCAAATAATGATAGAGTCTAGTCCAGAAGCGGAGCACTGGAGCAGCAGACCATCTGTGGAGTGAAGAGATAGCTTGTGACTGAGACAATACAAACAAGCAGCCGCAAAAGTGAACGCGACCGCCATCTGTTTCCATTTAACGTGACTGCGAGCAGGGGGTGATAATTGGAAACTGATGGCTTAGCTGCTCGCTCCCGCAAGGTAAACGTCATACATGCACGAGTGCTCATTGGAAACAGTGCAGTACATGCATGAGTTTTCAAAAAAGTCCTTAGTGATTCCAAGAGGTCACTCCTAAGCAGCGCTTGCCCACTCCCTAGGCTAGACCTAAAAACTAAATAATAAGGTGGTGGGGGTGGGCAGTGGGGAGGGTCATTCCTCCTAAACATTATAAGTGAGGTGGGGTAATGCTGGGGGAGGCAATCCTGAATAAAAAATTCATAACAATGAGCAGGAGTGAGAGAAAGATTCCAAGTTAAAAAAAACAAGCTCAGGTGTGAAGGGACCTTAAAAAGTGATGGGTTGGCAATCCGATCTCTGATTACAGGTCATGGCCTCCACGGCTGTGTGTCCATTGGGCCTACAGGAGTCTGCTGCTCAGTGTAGAAAAAGGTTAGAGGGAAGGGTGGCAGAAAGAAAAGACTAAAGATATGTAGAGTATCCAGGGGTGTAACTACCATTGGTGGAGCAGGTGTAATAGCACCTGGGCCCAGACCACTGAGAGGAGCATTAACCCCTAATAATTGCTGTATTTAAGTACCCCAACAGCAGTGAATGCTGCAAGTTTCTTTGCTTACACTAGGAACCATGGCACCCTTGCTACGCTACTGAGATCAGCATGTTGGAGTAATACGACAGGCATGCAGTGGAAGGCCACAGGCCTAAAAGAATCATCTGCCTTCCAGCGATGCAGTAGCAGTTGCTATCAGGCAATAGTGGTGGGGAGTGGGGGAGAGAGGGTTTCAAAAAAAGAAAAAAGGGCAAAAGAGAAAAGAAAGAAATATTCACTTACCTTGCAGCAGCTGCCTCTTCCGCCGTACTTTTCCGTTGACAAAGCAGGAAGCACCCAGGCTCACGACTCCCCAAGCCGATCATGGCGCTGCATTCAGCAGCTTTGTGATTGGTCTGAACGCCGTGGTTCAGTGCTCAGATTGGGGCTGGGAGCCTGTGCATGTTCTCCACCAACGCTGCACAATACAGCCAGTGGGGAACATGCAAAGTGCGCATGACGGTTTAGCCTGGCCAAGCCGAACGGCTAAACCGTCGTGCGAGTTTAAGAGAGTGCTTGCCCCTCCTCCTCCTGCTCTGCAGGAAGCACAGCCCGCCCGCACCTTTACATAGCCAATAATGAAAAATAAAATCTGAATTAAATTGTTATTATCATTTTATTTTTCCTGTGGGGCGACGCGCCGTCGCCTTAGCAGAGGAGTCGCCTCTGCTGTGATGCTTCTACTGTATATCACACCTTGCTGACCATGTCATGCTTAGCCAAGCACAGCACAAGAGCGAAGCCCATCTCATGCACACATTGAATGGCTGTATTTTGACCCATGCTGCTCCCCCCAAATTCAAGTCTAACCATGTCTTCAAACACGGTTACAGTGCTACAAGGCTACATAAGCAGCAGCTAATCACTGAGTAATTGTCAATGGCAAATAATTGGGAAGTTTAGCAAAAATATATGAATTTGACTGCACTGGAAAATATAACTTCAGCAGTTGTGTGAAAGTGCACCCAAAACATATCTTCTTGATTACATGTTCGCTCTTCCCTACCAAGAGTAATTACATCCCCAAGTTCTAAAATGCCAAACAACCACCTTTATAGATCGAATCGTTACGTTATATAGATCCTCAATATAATTAACAATTGTCTTGATAAAGCATGAACACTTAGTGATAAGGTTGGATCGTTAACCGGTATCAAGTGAACAAATGAGCAATGAAACTACTGTGTGGTTTATATTTCAAAATATGCAGTAACTTTTGCCTTTTTTCTTGCTAGGCTAGAGAACACTGTCACCTCACCCTTTCCTTTTATTTGCATATACCTCTATGTGTCTTTTTACTGCATTGTGCACTGTGCAGCACAATTACCGGAACCCTGTACCAGAATGTAATCTTGGCATTTTCTGTATGATCAATTTCATGCAGAATATCACTGCACAGGCCTCTATATAAATTGCTTTCTCTATATTATTGATTTTGTACCATACTGATTTACTCAGTGTCTAATGCTCAAAGTATTGGGGAGAGGAGGTGGTCTAACGGCTAGGGCGGGCGACCTCGAATCTGGGGAACTGGGTTTGAGTCTCAGCAATGACGCTGAACATTCTGTGATTCTGGGCAAATCACTTAATCACCCAGTGCCTAACAAAAATGAATCGGTCCTCATGTAATGCAACTAGTGCTATGTAAAGCACTCTGATACCCGATTCGGGTCAAGTTCACGCTATATAAAACTCTGTAAAATAAAAAAATATTGTGATTGATTCAACATCTACCTATAGATTGTATGTCTTTGAATTTTACAATTTATACAGATGAACGATTGTTTTTTATAAAAACATATAACCGGGTTCATATTTGGGACTGAGGGTAGCCCTATTCTTGTGCTCGATGCATTTACAAGCACACTGCACCACAATGGTAGCCCATAACTGGCCTTCAGATATCACTGCCATTCCCACATACTCCACCCACTCATGCACGTATTCCCTCAAACAGGCCCATGCGCTGTTACCATTCAAACACTAGACACAGTAACAAACCTACGGTGACACGATTGGAGCACATCTCAGGTCTTTGTCTACAACATCATACTCCTCCTGGACACCACACCCTCTAACCTTGCACCTCTTCTGCTTCCCATAGGAGAATGCACTCTATAGCTATCCGACACATCCTCTGCCACACTATAATGTTGGGCTACAGTAGCACGTCCACTGTGACAGACAGAAGAACATCGCTGGCCCTACAGCATCAAACTCGGGAAACAGCCATTACAATGCGGATGTTACCACGCAGAGCCTTTGCCATAAATCTTTTTACAACTTTAAGCCTTTACCATACATGCCTTTACAACGAATTAACTTTGGAAAAGGTATGAATGGAAAAATGATATATACTTGTACTGTTGTTTAGGACATATGCTAGTAATGGTGGTAAAGGCACCGGAGTGGTCAAGGCTATTGGCGTCATTAGAGGAAATGGAGAGACCCTTCCACTTTCTCTTGACGACCTGTGCCATGTCCCAAAACAGTTGCCTCGTCATTATCCTGGTAAGGTAAGGGGATTGGGCCAGGGGCAGGCGGGGGGAGGGAAATACTGTATTTTGGGCTTTAGACTGGAGGATTTTTTTTATTGCCAATGACGTACCTAAACAACTACCTACCATCTCTCTCGACAGGTATTATTTACCAGGGCTAGGAACAGGGAAGGGTCGCGCTAGGGTCTAGTTTTAGGGCTCAGGACAAGAGCCGGCTCCAGATCGGTGCAATCTGTGCCACTGCACCGGGTGCTGACTTGGGATGGGGCGTAATTTTTGCAAGTATATTAACAATTGAAAAGCACATGCTACCTTCCTGGCCTCCAGCAATTTAACGGCATGTCATTAATCGTCTTCCTGGAAAGCGACGGAGGTTTGTCTAGTGGAAGTTTTGACTCATGGAAATGCAGCGCAGATGGTTAAAATGCCTGCTGCTAAGAACGTGTACCATGCAGATAACAAAGTGCATATAATGTAAATAGGTCAGTGGGTTACTGTTTCTGTAAGAGAGCTCCTTTTGTTACTTATCGTTTCTAAGTCAAAATCCTACTATTGAACATTGAGCTATTAACTGTCATTATAGAGCTGCATACAACTGCATGCATTATGTTAGAGCTATATATTTTTTTGCCCAGTCTTTCATTATCCTAATCTTGCCAAAAAGGTTCATTTGGGTAGAAACAATTTTTGTTATTAAAGAGAACCCCTAACAAAGGTGTTACATTTTAAATTCTGAATTTGTGCTTTTCCAGAATAACGACTCTTAAACTATATTGCCTACCAGTATTGATGACATGTTACTCCTACACTACACCTTGTAGTCCTGCCTAATGTAACATTTCCTATACACTGATTTACACACACCTATGAGTGTCTCTGTGCAATGTGTGTGTAACGTAAAGTGCTCTGACACCTTAGACTGGTGTGAGGGGTGCTATAAAAATAAATGAATCCAATAGACAGGGGTTCTGGAGACTTGAGGGGCACTGTTTTAAGGGCTGGGGTGAGGGAATCCGTGGCAGAGGTGGTCATTACGGGGGCGCCAACAAACATTGTCGCACAGGGCGCCACCGATGTTAAAGCCAGCCCTGCTTAGGACAGGGGTTGGCAGTTCTTAATTTGTCACATAATAAGTGCCATGGCCCTGAACAGGAGGCCACTGCAGCTTGCACCACCCATTGCCAAGTCATCACTGCCAATGATGATACCAAAACAACTACTAACCATCTCTCTCGCCTGCAGGTACGACAGTTCAGATTATTTTAGGTCCCTAAAGCTAAAGAAATGGCTGGGGAGGCAGGTATTAGTTATTTTTTTAATGTATATTGTATTTATAAAAAAACGTTGTTCTGCTCATCTCTAAATTAGATGAGCAGCGCCACCATGTGGAAGACTGCCATAAATGTAGTGTTGATAATTAAGTACTGGTGGCAGAAAGCACCGGCTCAAATTAAGTTAAGCAGTGGGGGTCTGGTATTTTTATAAAGGGTAGAGGGATGGGGGGTGCTGAGGTCTAGTTTTAAGGCTTAGTGTAGGGGTAGCTGTTTTTAAAATGCGCTGAGGGCCAGGGGGCCATTTTGAGGGCTGAGGGCAGGAGTCGGGGAAAACCTTTACCACGCATAGGACTTTAACATACATACCTTTACAACAAAATGTGTTGTAAAGGCATGCATGGTACAGATATACTCGTTATAAAAAAAAGTGTGGTAAAGGCATACGCATTGTAATGCATGTGTGGTCAAGGCATGCGTTGCAATGGAATACGTTGTTCTGTCATACATTCCCAAACTCCCCTCTTCCCACATAGGACCAAATCCACCCACAGATCTCCCCAAACATTCATGTAAGCTACAGCCTTGAACCTCTCTCAACAAAGCAACAGCAAGCACCACAGTCAATCAATCAATCAAGGGTTTGTTGGAGCGCGTCTACACAACCGTAAGGGTCTCAAGGCGCTAGGGTAGGGGGGTGCAGGTTCCATTTCATCAAGGAGGGGGTCTGTCGAAGAGCCAAGTTTTGAGGTTTCTTGTGAAGATGGGTATCGATGTTGTCTGTCTGAGGTGGGGCGGAAGGGCGTTTCATGCTTTGGCAGCGAGGAAGGAGAAAGCGCGGCCTCCTGATCTAGTCTTTCTGGTGCAGGGGACCATGGCGTAGGAGAGCTGGGCTGATTGTAGGGTCCTTTGGGGAGTGTGGAATTTGAGTTGGCTGTTCAGGTATGCTGGTCTGATGCCGTGGAGGGCCTTGTGTGCGTGGGTGATTATCTTGAAAGGGATTCTTGCCTCAACGGGGAGCCAGTGGAGTGGACGCAGGTGCTGGGAGATGTGGCAGTGTTTTGGCTGGTTGATCAATTGTCTTGCGGCAGCATTCTGGATGTTCTGTAGCTTCCGGGTGAGGTTTTTGTTTATTCTGGCGTAGAGTGCGTTGCCTTAGTCGAGTCTGCTGGTGACCAGGGCGTGAGTGACGGTCTTTCGGTGTTCGAGGGGGATCCATCTAAAGGTCTTACGAAGGAGGTGAAGGGTGTGGAAGCAGGAAGACGAGATGGAGTTGATTTGGCTGTCCATTTTGAGCTCAGAGTCCAGGATGATTCCCTGGTTGCGTGCGTGGTCCATGGGGGTTGGAGGGTTTCTGAGGGGGGGCGGCCACCAGTTGTCGCTCCAGGCGTCAGGAGTTGGGCCCATGATGAGTACTTCTGTTTTGTTGGTGTTTAGTTGTAGGCAGCTGTTTTTCATTCATGGTGAAAGAAGAATTCCATGCAAATACATCATACAGTATGTGTGATGGCAAATAGCTGTAATTGGTTAACCGTGCATAACTGGCATGATTTATTAAGTTGGTATTAGACTTTTAAGAGTACATCATAGAATATGGCCATCAAGTGCTAACTAATTCTACTGAAACCTAGCGTGGATCGGCTAAGTGGACACAGTGGACAATGTCAATAATGCCAGAACTGGACAGATAGGAGTTTGGCTAACTAGATGCTATAGACTGAGGCCATGATTTACTGAGCACAGTGGAAAGGGGCAGTGCTGTGCTTTAGGAGGCATAATGGAAAGTGACCATGATCATGCTAACTCATCAAGGGGCCATATTATAGAATGTAGAGCATTTTCCTTCATAGCGCCAGGCACACCTTTCAAACGGTGTGCTCGGCACTAACAACGAGAGTACGCCGTGTTAGATTGAATGTGCTGCCTCCAGGGCAGCTGCGAACTTAAGCTATCCTTGGGGCAGCGCATTCAAGTGAAATACACAGCAGCTTTGAAGCTGCCGGTCCATGTTTCACTGAGCAGACGGCACCGCGCCTGCACTTTTAAGAGGGAAGAGAGATCCCTTTTTAGGCAGGTGACGTGAGTGACTACACCAGCCTACAAGGGGATGTCTTGGGGGTCCATAGGACCTCGCTCATTCATTCTAGAGGGCTGCCGTCAAGGGGCGCACTGACAGTGCGGCCTCCTTTATGTAGCTCACTGTCAGCACACCTTCTGACAGCTTCTTTACCTTTGTACCTGTGTACCGCCTCGATAATAAGGCACAAGAGTGGAGGCAAAGGGAGTCCCTCATTTGCAGCCCCCCCCATGTAATTGAAGGAATGCTCTCCAATAATAACATTGGGGATATGTGTGCACCAGCGCTATCTGTCTTACAGAAGGGGCCACAGAAGCATCTGCGGCCCCTTCTGTAATGCAAAGGTTTCCCTGGGGGTGATCAAAGGCGCAAACGCCTGTTGCGCTCGCGGGGCACTTTGGATAATACGGCATTTGGGGCCATATTGAGCAATGTGGAGCATTTTCCTTGCTGGGCGTACATTTCAAAAGGTGCACTCGGCGCTGATAAGGAGATGTGCGCTATATTACTTTTAATGTGCTGCCCTCAGGGCAGCCGCAATGTCATGCTGCTCCGGGGGAAACGCATTCAAGTGAAATGTGGAGCAGCTTTGAAGCAGTCGAGCCGTGTATCACTGTGCAGGCAGCAACCCACCTGCACTTTTAAGGGAGAGGTGCAGTGAGTGACTGCAGCTGCCTGCAAGGGAATGTCTGAGGGTTTATAGGACCCTCTTTCCCTTCCAGAGGGTTGCTATCGGGGGGCACACTGATAGTGCGACACCAGACAGCTTCTTTGCTTCTGTGCCTCCACCCATAATACAAAAAAACAAGATGATGGACGGAATGTTGCACAATGGCAAAACATTCACCCCCAGTCACAGATCTGGGTTGAATCCATCGTTATTTTGCTCACCAAGCCACCCCAGTTCAGACACAGCCATATGCAAATCAGTCTTGTCCCTGTGCCTCATGGGAACAGTCCAGCCAGAACTGCCAAGCCATGTCTTCCCTGGACAGGAATCAAGCATCCTAATACCGGTTTCTGGCTATCAGCCGTCTTCAGCCAGGATAGCTTGACTCCAGTGGCCTAGTGAGCACGGGACCCACGTCTGGGCATGACATTGTTCTGCATTCTGTCCACCAACTGTTGTTTTTGCATTTGTCACCCCGAGTGGGATGGGTATGCTCAGACGTGAGTCTCGTGCTCTCCACACCACTGGAGTCAAGCTATCCTGGCTGAAGACGGCTGCTAGCTAGAAACCTGTCCTAGGATGCTTGATTCCGGTCCAAGGAAGACATGGCTTGGCAGTTCGGGCTGGACCGTTCCCATGAGGCACAGGGTCAAGGCTGATTTGCATATGGCCATGTCTGAATTGGGGTGGTGTGGTGAGCAAAAAAACGATGGACTTAGGCCCAGATCTATGTACTGGGGTGAATGTATGACATTGTTCTGCATTCTGTCCATCAACTGTTGTTTTTGCATGCATCCATAATACGGCACAGGCGCAAAGGTAAAGGGATTCCCTCATTTGCATGGGGCTACGCTCCCATGCAAATGAGGGAACCACCTTTGGTGATAGCGCTGGTGGTATGTGTGCTCCCTCACTATCTATATTACCGAAAAGGTTGCACAAGCGTCTGCGTCCCTTTCTGTAATACCAAAGTGCCCAAGGGGCGCACAAAGCAGGCGCATGGGCCCGTTACGCCCCCTGGGCACTTTCCATAATATCCCCCAGTTGTGGTAAAAAACTATGATGTAAACTGATCGAGTAGCAAATGTAAAACAGCATGTGTACAGCTACGAACATATATGATGGTTGTGCTGTTATAACATGCAAATAATATTGTCCGCGTAAAATAAAAATATAAAAACAAAATTTTAAACTAAATATTTTGAAGTTTAACCAAATGAAAGACAGTCATCAAACAGTAGGCCTATTCAATCAACAGTTTGGCACCGTACAGTGGCACTGCCACTTGGATTGCATTCATGTTTAGATAAGTTCTTTCAAGTACTGACCTTGACCCGGGTGAACACATTGTGCCTTGGAGTCGCAGTATTTCCTTTCCCACATCATGTGTGATGTCAGTGATATTCTCAGAGGATTTAAATTGTGGGCGCTGCCTTTTTAATGAAGCAAAACAACTAACCCAGGCTTTCCATTGTGTTGTATTGTAGCTGGGGATTTGTAGGAACACAGGGACATCATCAGAGCCCTGCCATGAGAAACCTACACGGGGAGGGCTCATCTGCCCCCACATCCACCACAATGGGGGCCCCGACAATGACGTGGACCACACCAAGGCATCAAGAGCACAATAAACAAAGGAATGAATACGCGAAAAATAGCCTCATTGTTCACCTGGTCACACACAGTATGTGCTGAATGGCATAAGTCATGAAAAGTTATGTATTTTAAGACAAAGAATACAGGCAAGTGTTTACTCAGTAGACTTCACCTTCTCCTTCACGTACTGTGGGCGCTTGGTAATAATGTACACAATTTAAGCCAAAGAGTTTAATTGACTGCTTTTGTGAAGAATAGAAATAAATTATGTTTGTATCAGTGATAACGTGGTAAGCGGTCAAACCTGGTAAAACCAACCACGTTTAGTCAGTTATTTGCCACCTGCTGCTAGGAGCCAGAAATTGACGTGGACAGGGCCCTGGAATTAGGAACTGCATGTGACAAAGTCACCAGTATTTCTATACCCAGCATGTTATATCACGTTCAGGGGCCAAATATGTCCCCAAAAAACGGGGTTTTAGTGATATTAGGAATTGTTACCTCTGGTACCCCCCCCGACCCCCCCCCCCCCCACCCCGCCAACTCTAATTACTGGGCGTCTCATAATTAAGGCCTGTGTGCTTTCAGAGCAGCAGTGAATGCTTTACCTCTTCAAGTTGCCTATTTGGCAAACTCTCGATATGAGAAGGCACGTAGTCGCTATGCAAGAAGGAACTGAAAGTATGGAGCAATGAGCTGCAACTGGCAATCCTGTGTTTTAAAGGCAGAGCTAATCTTTCTTGTGCTGTGCGACCTTCAGGTTGTGACTTAAGAAGAGGACAGCCCTCCCCTTGATAAAGTCAAACTTAGCTAAACTTTCCCCTAGCAGCTGGGTCCTGCTATTAATGTTCACTCCACCCAGTTTCACGAAATGACAAATGGGCAAGACCAAGGACCCACACACGAAAGGCCCACCTTGGCACAAGAATGCGTGTACAGCAATAGTCTCAATTAAACAACAAGGCTATATAACCACTCCATGACTAGCACTAGTGAAGTTCACCCAACAGTCCAGTTCAACAACAAGGCTTTAAAGCCACTCCTTGACTAGCACTAGTGAAGTTCACCCACTCCCTTCAGTCAATAAATGTCTACATCAATGTCACTTAGGAGTCACAGTTGTGCTCTCAATGATTTCCCTAGCCTATCCTCAGACTCTCAATTTTGAGGTGAATGCTGACTCTCCAAATTTACAGAAGTGGAGCTACAGATGCTTTTCTAGACCAACTTCAAGCAGGAACCAGCAAGCAGGTGATGTTCAGACTTTCTGTGACATACTTACTGAGAGCACCATATGGGGAATTGTTTGGGGATGACAGTTGCAACTGCACCCTACACTATCTCTTGTGCCATGTCTTTGTTGTATAGGTTTCAGAGACATTGTTAAGTTGTTTCTGTGCAAGAATCGTTGTAGGGCTTTTTTATTTATCAGGGTTGAAATCTACATGATAGCCATTGAGCTGACATCATGACCAAAGGTCATGCCACTTTTTTGTCTCTGATGCCTCTTCATTAGGGGTGGGC